>NW_026108950.1:0-181711 GCF_024516045.1 Bombus affinis | reverse complement strand
ATAGGGATGCTATATAACGTTATAAGTGATATAGTGATGCAATATAACGTTATACGTCATATAGTGATGCAATATATCGTTATACGTTATAACGTATTAGTATATAACGTTATACGTCATATAGTGATGGAATATAACGTTATACGTTATAAAGTACTAGTATATAACGTTACGCTTCATGATAGTGAAGCAATATAACGTTATAAGTGATATAGTGAAGCAATATAACGTATATCTTATAACGTAATAGTGTATAACGTTATACGTCATACTAGTGATGCAATATAACGTTATAAGTGACACAGTGATGCAATATAACGTTATGCGTTATAACGTAATAGTATATAAGGTTATACTTCATATAGCGATGCAATACATCGTTATACGTTATAACGTAATAGTATATAACGTTATACGTCATATAGTGATGCAGTATAACGTTATAGGTTATAGCGTCATAGTATATGACGTTATACGTCATATAGTGTTGCAATATATCGTTATACCTTATAATGTAATAGTATATAAGGTTTATACTTCATATAGTGATGCAATATATCGTTATACCTTATGACGTAATAGTATATAACGTTATACGTCATATAGTGATGCAGTATAACGTTATAGGATATAACGTAATAGTATATGACGTTATACGTCATATAGTGGAGCAATATTTCGTTATACCATATAATGTAATAGTATATAACGTTATACTTCATATAGTAATGCAATATATCGTTATACCTTATAACGTAATTGTATATAACGTTATACGTCATATAGTGATGCAATATAACGTTATTCCTTATAACGTAATAGTATATAACGTTATACGTCACATAATGATGCAATATAACGTTATACCTTATAACGTAATAGTATATAACGTTATACGTCATATAGTGATGCAGTATAACGTTATTGGCTATAACGTAATAGAATATGACGTTATACGTCATATAGTGGTGAAATATATCGTTATACCTTATAACGTAATAGTATATAGCGTAATACTTCATATAGTGAAGCAATATATCGTTATACCTTATAACGTAATAGTATATAAGGTTATACTTCATATAGTGATGCAATATAGCGTTATGCGTTATAAGTAATAGCATATAACGTTATACGTTAAAACGGAATACTCCATAACGTTATACGTCATATAGTGGTGCAATATATTGTTATACCTTATAACGTAATAGTACATAACGTTATACGTAACATAGTGATGAAATATATCGTTATCCGTTATAACGTAATAGTATATAACGTTATACGTTAAAACGTAATACTCCATAACGTTATACGTCATATGGTGATGCAATATAACGTTATGCGTTATAACGTACTAGTATATAACGTTATGCTTCATATAGTGAAGCAATATAACGTTATAAGTGATATAGTGATGCAATATAACGTTATACCTTATAACGTAATAGTATATACGTTATACGTCATATAGTGATGCAGTACAACGTTATAGGTTATAACGTAATAGTATATGACGCTATACGTCATATAGTGGTGCAATATAACGTTATAAGTGATATAGTGATGCAATATAACGTTATGCGTTATAAACGTAATAGTTTATAACGTTATACGTCACATAGTGATGCAATATATCGTTATACGTTACAACGTATTACTCCATAACGTTATACGCCATATAGAAATGCAATATAATGTTATACGTTAAACCATAATACTCCATAAAGTTATATGTCATATAGTGATGCAATATACCGTTATAAGTTATAACGTAATAGTATAAAGGTTATATATCATACAGTGATGCAATATAACGTCATAAGTGATATAGTGATGCATTATAACGTTATAAGTGATTTAGTGATGCAATATAGCGTTATAAGTGATATAGTGATGCAATATATAGTTATGCGTTATAACGTAATAGTATAAATCGTTATACGATATAAGGGTAATACTCTATAACGCTATACGTTATAACGTAACAGTTCATAACGTTATACGTCATATAGGGATGCTATATAACGTTATAAGTGATATAGTGATGCAATATAACGTTATATCTTATAACGTAATAGTATAATGACGTTAAACGTCATATAGTGGTGCAATATATCGTTATACCTTATAATGTAATAGTATATAAGGGTATACTTCATATAGTGATGCAATATATTCGTTATACCTTATAACGTAATAGTATATAACGTTATACGTCCATATAGTGATGCAGTATAACGTTATAGGTTATAACGTAATAGTATATGACGTTATACGTCATATAGTGATGCAATATAACTATATGCATTAAAACGTAATAGTATATAACGTTATACGTCAAATAGTGATGCAACATATCGTTAAACGTTATAACGTAATAGTTTATAACATTATACGTCATATAGTGATGCAATATGTAGTCATACGTTATAGCGTAATACTCTATAACGTTATAAGTTATAATGTAATAGTATATGACGTTATGCGTCATATAGTGATGCAATATAACGTTATAAGTGATATAGTGATGCAATATAACGTTATGCGTTATAAACGTACTAGTATATAACGTTATACTTCATATAGTGGTGCAATATAACGCTATAAGTGATATAGTGATGCAATATAACGTTATAAGTGATATAGTGGTACAATAAAACGTTATAAGCGATATAGTGATGCAATATAACGTTATAAGTGATATAGTGATGCAATATAAGGTTATGCGGTATAACGTAGTAGTTTAAATCGTTTATACGATATAAGGTAATACTCTTCAACGCTATACGTTATAACGTAATAGTTCATAACGTTATACGTCGTATAGGGATGCTATATACCGTTATAAGTGATATAGTGATGCAATATAACGTATTACCTTATAACGCAATAGTATATAACGTTATACGTCACATAGTCATGAAAGATATCGTTATCCGTTATAACGTAATAGTATATAACGTTATACGTCATATAGTGATGCAGTATATCGTTATAGGTTATAACATAATAGTATATAACGTTATACGTCATATAGTGATGCAGTATATCGTTATAGGTTATAACATAATAGTATATAACGTTATACGTCACATAGTCATGCAATATGTCGTTATACGCTGTAACGTAATGCTCCATAACGTTATGCGTCATATAGTAATGCAATATACCGTTATACGTTATAACGTAAAAGTATATGACGTTATTCGTCATATAGTGATACAATATGTAGTCATACGTTATAGCGTAATACTCTATAACGTTATAAGTTATAATGTAATAGTATAAGACGTTATGCGTCATATAGTGATGCAATATAACGTTATAAGTGATATAGGGATGCAATATAACGTTATAAGTGATATAGTGATGCAATATAACGTTATGCGTTATAACGTAATAGTATATAACGTTATACGTTAAAACGTAATACTCCATCACGTTATACGTCATATAGTGGTGCAATATATTGTTATACCTTATAACGTAATAGTATATAAGGTTATACTTCATATAGTGATGCAGTACAACGTTATAGGTTATAACGTAATAGTATGTGACGCTATACGTCATATAGTGGTGCAATATAACGTTATAAGTGATATAGTGATGCAATATAACGTTATGCGTTATAACGTAATAGTATATAACGTTATGCTTCATATAGTGAAGCAATATAACGTTATGCGTTATAACGTACTAGTATATAACGTTATAACGTACTAGTATATAACGTTATGCTTCATATAGTGAAGCAATATAACGTTATACGTTAAAACGTAATACTCCATAACGTTATACGTCATATAGTGATGCAATATAACGCTATAAGTGATATAGTGATGCAATATATCGTTATATCTTATAACGTAATAGCACATAACGTTATACGTCATATAGTGAAGCAGTACAACGTTATGGGTTATAACGTAATAGTTCATAACGTTATACGTCATATAGGGATGCAGTATAACGTTATAGGTTGTAACGTAATACTCCATAACGTTATACGTCATATAGTAATGCAATATAACGTTATACGTTATAACAGTATATGTCGTTATGCGTCATATTGTGACGCAGTACAACGTTATAGGTTATAACGTAATAGTATATAACGTTATACGTCACATAGTGATGCAGTATATCGTTATACGTTGTAACGTAATACACCAAAACGTTATACGTCTTATAGTAATGCAATATAACGTTATACGTTGAAACGTAATACTCCATAACTTTATACGTCATATAGTGATGCAATATAACGTTATAAGTGATATAGTGTTGCAATATAACGTTATACCTTATAGCGTAATAGTATATAACGTTATACGTCATATAGAGATACAATATAACGTTATACGTTATAACGTAAGAGTATATAACATTATACGTCATATAGTGATGCAGTATAACGTTATAGGTTATAACGTAATAGTATATGACGTTATACGTCATATAGTGGAGCAATATATCGTTATACCATATAATGTAGTAGTATATAACGTTATACTTCATATAGTAATGCAATATATCGTTATACCTTATAACGTAATAGTATATAACGTTATACGTCATAGAGTGATGCAATATAACGTTATGCATTATAACGTAATAGTATATAACGTTATACGTCAAATAGTGATGCAATATATCGTTATACGTTATAACGTAATAGTATATAACGTTATACGTCATATAGTGATGCAATATAACGTTATAAGTGATACAGTGTTGCAATATGACATTATACCTTATAGCGTAATAGTATATAACGTTATACGTCATATAGTGATGCAGTATAACATTATAGGTTATAACGTAATAGTATATAACGTTATACGTCACATAGTGATGCAATATATCGTTAAACGTTGTAACGTAATACTCCAAAACGTTATACGACATATAGTAATGCAACATAACGTTATACGTTAAAACGTAATACTCAATAACTTTATACATCATATAGTGATGCAATATAACGTTATAAGTGATATAGTGTTGCAATATAACGTTATACCTTATAGCGTAATAGTATATAACGTTATACGTCATATAGTGATGCAGTACAACGTTATAGGTTATAACGTAATAGTATGGGACGCTATACGACATATAGTGGAGCAATATATCGTTATACCTTATAATGTAATAGTATATAATGTTATACTGCATATAGTCAAGCAATATATCGTTATACCTTATAACGTAGTAGTATATAAGGTTATACTTCATATAATAATGCAATATATCGTTATACCTTATAACGTAATAGTATATAACGTTATACGTCATACAGTGACGCAGTATAACGGTATAGGTTCTAACGTAATAGTATATAACGTTATACGTCACACAGTGATAAATATATCGTTATCCGTTATACCGTAATAGTATATAACGTTATACGTTGAAACGTAATACTCCATAACGTTATACGTCATATAGTGATGCAATATAACGTTATACCTTATAACGTAATTGTATATAACGTTATACGTCATATAGTGATGCAATATAACGTTATTCCTTATAACGTAATAGTATATAACGTTATACGTCACATAATGATGCAATATAACGTTATACCTTATAACGTAATAGTATATAACGTTATACGTCATATAGTGATGCAGTATAACGTTATTGGCTATAACGTAATAGAATATGACGTTATACGTCATATAGTGGTGAAATATATCGTTATACCTTATAACGTAATAGTATATAGCGTAATACTTCATATAGTGAAGCAATATATCGTTATACCTTATAACGTAATAGTATATAAGGTTATACTTCATATAGTGATGCAATATAGCGTTGTGCGTTATAAGTAATAGTGAAAATCGTTATACGATATAAGGTAATGCTCTATAACACTATAGGATATAACGTAATAGTTCATAACGTTATACTTCATATAGGGATGCTATATAACGTTATCAGTTATATAGTGATGCAATATAACGTTATACCTTATAACGTAATAGTATATAACGTTATACGTCATATAGTGATGCAGTACATCGTTATAGGTTATAACGTAATAGTATATGACGTTATACGCCATATAGTGGTGCAATATAACGTTATAAGTGATATAGTGATGCAATATAACGTTATACGTTATAACAGTATATGACGTTATACGTCATATAGTGATGCAGTATAACGTTATATGTAATAACGTAATAGTATATAACGTTATCCGTCACATAGTGTCACATAGTTATGATATAGTGATGAAATATATCGCTATACGTTATAACGTAATAGTATATAACGTTATACGTCATATAGTGATGCAATATAACATTATGCATTATAACGTAATGGTATATAACGTTATACGTCACATAATGATGCACTATATCGTTATACCTTATAACGTAATAGTATATATCGTTATACGTCATACAGTAACGCAGCATAACGTTATAGGTTCTAACGTAATAGTATATGATGTTATACGTCATATAGTGGTGCAATATAACGTTATAAGTGATATAGTGATGCAATATAACGTTATGCGTTATAACGTAATAGTGTATAACGTTATACGTTAAAACGTAATACTCCATAACGTTATACGTCATATAGTGGTGCAATATATTGTTATACCTTATAACGTAATTGTATATAACGTTATACGTCATATAGTGATGCAATATAACGTTATTCCTTATAACGTAATACTATATAACGTTATACGTCACATAATGATGCAATATAACGTTATACCTTATAACGTAATAGTATATAACGTTATACGTCATACAGTGATGCAGTATAACGTTATTGGCTATAACGTAATAGAATATGACGTTATACGTCATGTAGTGGTGAAATATATCGTTATACCTTACAACGTAATAGTATATAGCGTAATACTTCATATAGTGAAGCAATATATCGTTATACCTTATAACGTAATAGTATATAAAGTTATACGTCATATAGTGATGCAGTACATCGTTATAGGTTATAACGTAATAGTATATGACGTTATACGCCATATAGTGGTGCAATATAACGTTATAAGTGATATAGTGATGCAATATAACGTTATACCTTATAACGTAATAGCATATAACGTTATATGTCACATAGTGATGCAATATATCGTTATACGTTGTAACGTAATACTCCATAACGTTATACGTCATATAGTCATGCAATATAACGTTATACGTTATAACAGTATATGACGTTATACGTCATATAGTAGTGCAATATAACGTTATAAGTGATATAGTGATGCAATATAGCGTTATGCGTTATAACGTAATAGTATATAACGTTATACGTCACATAGTGATGCAATATATCGTTATACGTTGTATCGTAATAATCCATAACGTTGTACGTCATATAGTAATGCAATATAACGTTAAACGTTATAACAGTATATAACGTTATGCGTCATATAGTGACGCAGTACAACGTTATAGGTTATAACGTAATAGTATATAACGTTATACGTCACATAGTGATGCAATATATCGTTATACGTTGTAACGTAATACTCCATAACGTTATACGTCATATAGTAATGAAATATATCGTTATCCGTTATAACGTAATAGTATATAACGTTATACGGCATATTGTGATGCAATATAACGTAATGCATTATAACGTAATAGTATATAACGTTATACGGCATATTGTGATGCAATATAACGTAATTCATTATAACGTAATAGTATATAACGTTATTCGTCTTATAGTGATGCAATATGTAGTCATACGTTATAGCGTAATACTCTATAACGTTATAAGTTATAATGCAATAGTATATGACGTTATGCGTCATATAGTGATGCAATGTAACGTTATAAGTGATATAGTGATGCAATATAACTTTATGCGTTATAACGTACTAGTATACAACGTTATACTTCATATAGTGATGCAATATAATGTTATAAGTGATATTGTGATGCAATACAACGTTATAAGCGATATAGTGATGCAATATAACGCTATATGTTATAACGTAATTGTTCATGACGTTATACGTCATATAGGGATGCTATATAACGCTATAAGTGATATAGTGATGCAATATATCGTCATACCTTATAACGTAATAGTATATAACGTTATACGTCATATAGTGACGCAGTATAACTTTATAGGTTGTAACGTAATACTCCATAACGTTATACGTCATATAGTAATGCAATATAACGTTAAACGTTATAACAGTATATGACGTTATGCGTCATATAGTGACGCAGTACAACGTTATAGGTTATAACGTAATAGTATATAACGGTATACGTCACATAGTGATGCAATATATCGTTATACGTTGTAACGTAATACTCCATAACGTTATACGTCATAGAGTGATGCAATATAACGTTACAAGTTATAACGTAATAGTATAAAAGTTATACATCGTATGGTGATGCAGTATAACGTTATAAGTGATACAGTGATGCAATATAGCGTTATGCGTTATAAGTACTTGTATAAATCGTTATACCATATAAGGTAATACTCTCTAACGCTATACGTTATAACGTAATAGTTCATAACGTTATAGGTCATATAGGGATGCTATATAACGTTATAAGTGATATAGTGATGCAATACAACGTTATACCTTATGATGTAATAGTATATAAGGTTATACTTCTTATAGTGATGCAATATATCGTTATACCTTATAACGTTATAGTATATAACGTTATACGTCATATAGTGATGCAATATAACGTTATAAGTGATATAGTGATGCAATATAACTTTATGCGTTATAACGTACTGGTATATAACGTTATACGTCATATAGTGATGCAGTACAACGTTATAGGTTATAACGTAATAGTATATGACGTTATACGTCATATAGTGGTGCAATATATCGTTATACCTTGTAATGTAATAGTATATAAGGTTATACATCATATAGTGATGCAATATAACGTTATAAGTGATATAGTGATGCAATATAGCGTTATGCGTTATAAGTAATAGTATAAATCGTTATACGATATAAGGTAGTACTCTATAACACTATAGGTTATAACGTAATAGTTCATAACGTTATACGTCATATAGGAATGCTATATATCGTTATAAGTGATATAGTGATGCAATATAACGTTATACCTTATGATGTAATAGTATATAAGGTTATACTTCTTATAGTGATGCAATATATCGTTATACCTTATAACGTTATAGTATATAACGTTATACGTCATATAGTGATGCAATATAACGTTATGCATTATAACGTAATAGTACATAACGTTATACGTCAAAAAGGGATGCAATATACCGTTATACGTTATAACGTAATAGTATATAACGTTATACGTCATATAGTGATGCAGTATAAGGTTATAGGTTATAGCGCAATAGTATATAACGTTATACGTCACATAGTCATGCAATATGTCGTTATACGTTGTAACGTAATGCTCCATAACGTTATGCGTCATATAGTAATGCAATATAACGATATACGTTATAACGTAACAGTATATGACGTTATTCGTCATATAGTGATGCAGTATAACGTTGTAGGTAATAACGTAATAGTATATAACGTTATACGTCACATAGTGATGAAATATATCGTTATCCGTTATAACGTAGTAGTATATAACGTTATACGCCATATAGTGATGCAATATAACGTTATGCATTATAACGTAATAGTTTATAACGTTATTCGTCATATAGTGATGCAATATGTAGTCATACGTTATAGCGGAATACTCTATAACGTTATAAGCTATAATGCAATAGTATATGACGTTATGCGTCATATAGTGATGCAATATAACGTTATAAGTGATATAGTGATGCAATATAACGTTATGCGTTATAACGTACTAGTATATAACGTTATACTTCATATAGTGATGCAATATAACGTTATGCATTATAACGTAATAGTACATAACGTTATACGTCAAAAAGGGATGCAATATACCGTTATACGTTATAACGTAATAGTATATAACGTTATACGTCATATAGTGATGCAGTATAAGGTTATAGGTTATAGCGCAATAGTATATAACGTTATTCGTCATATAGTGATGCAATATGTAGTCATACGTTATAGCGGAATACTCTATAACGTTATAAGTTATAATGTATTAGTATATGACGTTATGCGTCATATAGTGATGCAATATAACGTTATACCTTATAACGTAATAGTATATAACGTTATACCTTATAACGTAATAGTATATAACGTTATACGTCATATAGTGATGCGGTACAACGTTATAGGTTATAACGTAATATTATATGACGTTATACGTCATATAGTGTTGCAATATATTGTTATACCTTATAATGTAATAGTATATAAGGTTATACTTCATATAGTGATGCAATATATCGTTATACATTATAACGTAATAGTATATAACGTATTACGTCACATAGTGATGAAATATATCGTTATCCGTTATAACGTAATAGTATATAACGTTATACGTTAAAACGTAATACTCCATAACGTTATACGTCATATAGTGATGCAATATAACGTTATGCGTTATAACGTACTAGTATATAACGTTACGCTTCATATAGTGAAGCAATATAACGTTATAAGTGATATAGTGATGCAATATAACGTTATACCCTATAACGTAATAGTATATAACGTTATACGTCATATAGTGATGCAGTATAACGTTATAGGTTATAACGTAATAGTATATAACGTTATACGTCATATAGTGATGCAGTATATCGTTATAGGTTATAACATAATAGTATATAACGTTATACGTCATATAGTGATGCACTATAACGTTATAGGTTATAACGCAATAGTATATAACGTTATACGTCACATAGTCATGCAATATGTCGTTATACGTTGTAACGTAATGCTCCATAACGTTATGCGTCATATAGTAATGCATTATACCGTTATACGTTATAACGTAACAGTATATGACGTTATTCGTCATATAGTGATGCAATATGTAGTCATACGTTATAGCGTAATACTCTATAACGTTATAAGTTATAATGTATTAGTATATGACGTTATGCGTCATATAGTGATGCAATATAACGTTATAAGTGACATAGTGATGCAATATAACGTTATAAGTGATATAGTGATGCAATATAAGGTTATGCGTTATAACGTAATAGTATAAATCGTTATACGATATAACGTAATACTCTATAACGCTATACGTTATGACGTAATAGTTCACAACGTTATACGTCATATAGGGATGCTATTTAACGTTATAAGTGATATAGTGATGCAATATAACGTTATAAGTGATATAGTGGTACAATATAACGTTATAAGCGATATAGTGATGCAATATAACGTTATAAGTGATATAGTGATGCAATATAAGGTTATGCGTTATAACGTAATAGTATAAATCGTTATACGATATAAGGTAATACTCTATATCGCTATACGTTGTAACGTAATAGTTCATAATGTTATACGCCATATAGGGATGCTATATAACGTTATAAGTGATATAGTGATACAATATAACGTTATATCTTATAGCGTAATAGTATATAACGTTATACGTCATATAGTGATGCAATATAACGTTATCAGTGATACAGTGATGCAATATAGCGTTATGCATTATAAGTAATAGTATAAATCGTTATACGATATAAGGTAGTATTCTATAACACAATAGGTTATAACGTAATAGTTCATAACGTTATACGTCATATAGGAATGCTATATATCGTTATAAGTGATATAGTGATGCAATATAACGTTATACCTTATGATGTAATAGTATATAAGGTTATACTTCTTATAGTGATGCAATATATCGTTATACCTTATAACGTTATAGTATATAACGTTATACGTCATATAGTGATGAAATATAACGTTATGCATTATAACGTAATAGTACATAACGTTATACGTCAGAAAGGGATGCAATATACCGTTATACGTTATAACGTAATAGTATATAACGTTATACGTCACATAGTCATGCAATATGTCGTTATACGTTGTAACGTAATGCTCCATAACGTTATGCGTCATATAGTAATGCAATATAACGATATACGTTATAACGTAACAGTATATGACGTTATTCGTCATATAGTGATGCAGTATAACGTTGTAGGTAATAACGTCATAGTATATAACGTTATACGTCACATAGTGATGAAATATATCCTTACCCGTTATAACGTAATAGTATATAACGTTATACGGCATATAGTGATGCAATATGTCGTTATACGTTGTAACGTAATGCTCCATAACGTTATGCGTCATATAGTAATGCAATATAACGATATACGTTATAACGTAACAGTATATGACGTTATTCGTCATATAGTGATGCAGTATAACGTTGTAGGTAATAACGTAATAGTATATAACGTTATACGTCACATAGTGATGAAATATATCGTTATCCGTTATAACGTAATAGTATATAACGTTATACGGCATACAGTGATGCAATATAACGTTATGCATTATAACGTAAAAGTTTATAACGTTATTCGTCATATAGTGATGCAATATGTAGTCATACGTTATAGCGTAATACTCAATAACCTTATAAGCTATAATGCAATAGTATATGACGTTATGCGTTATATAGTGATGCAATATATCGTTATACCTTATAACGTAATAGTATATAACGTTATACGTCATATAGTGACGCAGTATAACATTATAGGTTGCAACGTCGTACTCCATAAGGTTATACGTCATATAGTAATGCAATATAACGTTATAAGTTATAACGTAATAGTATATAACGTTTAACGTCATATAGTCATGCAATTTGTCGTTATACGTTGTAACGTAATGCTCCATAACGTTATGCGTCATATAGTAATGCAATATAACGTTATACGTTAAAACGAAATACTCCATAACGTTATACGTCATATAGTGATGCAATATAACGTTATAAGTGATATAGTGATGCAATACAACGTTATACCTTATAACGTAATAGTATATAACGTTATACGTCATATAGTGATGCAGTACAACGTTATAGGTTATAACGAAATAGTATATGGCGTTATACGTAACATAGTGGTGCAATATAACGTTATAAGTGATATAGTGATGCAATATAACGTTATTCGTTATAACGTAATAGCATATAACGTTATACGTCACATAGTGATGCAATATATCGTTATACGTTGTAACGTAACACTCCATAACGTCATACATCATATAGTAATGCAGTGTAACGTTATACGTTAAAACGTAATACTCCATAACGTTATACGTCATATAGTGGTGCAATATAACATTATAAGTGATATAGTGATACAGTATAACGTTATAAGTGATATAGTGATGCATTATGACGTTATAAGTGATATAGTGATGGAATATAACGATATGCGTTATAACGTAATAGTATAAATCGTTATACGATATAAAGTAATATTCTATAACTCTATACGTTATAACGTAATAGTTCATAACATTATAAGTCATATAGGGATGCTATATAACGTTATAAGTGATATAGTCATGCAATATAACGTTATACCTTATAACGTAATAGTATACATCGTTATACATCATATAGTGATGCAGTATAACGTTATACGTTATAACGTAATACTCCATAACATTATACATCATATAGTAATGCAATATAACGCTATAAGTTATATCAGTATATGACGTTATACGTCATGTTGTGATGCAGTATAACGTTATAGGTAATAACGTAATAGTATATAACGTTATACGTCACATAGTGATGTAATATATTGTTATCCGTTATTACGTAATAGTATATAACGTTATACGTCATATAGTGATGTATTCTAACGTTATGCATTATAACGTAATAGTATATAACGTTATACGTCACATAGTGATGCAATATATCGTTATACGTTATAACGTAATAGTATACAACGTTATATGTCATATAGTAATGCAGTATAACGTTATAGGTAATAACGTAATAGTATAAAACGTTATACGACACATAGTCATGCAATATGTCGTTATACATTGTAACGTAATGCTCCATAACGTTATGCGTCATATAGTAATGCAACATATCGTTATACGTTATAACGTAACAGTATATGACGTTATTCGTCATATAGTGATACAATATATAGTGAGACGTTAGAGCGTAATACTCTATAACGTTATACGTTATAATGTAATAGTATGTGACATTATGCTTCATATAGTGATGCAATATAACGTTATAAGTGATATAGTGATGCAATGTAACGTTATGCGTTATAAGGTACTAGTATATAACGTTATACTTCATATAGTGATGCAATATAACGTTATACCTTATAACGTAATAGTATATAACGTTATACGTCATATAGTGACGCAGTATAACATTATAGGTTGCAACGTCGTACTCGATAACGTTTAACGTCATATAGTCATGCAATTTGTCGTTATACGTTGTAACGTAATGCTCCATAACGTTATGCGTCATATAGTATTGCAATATAACGCTATACGTTAAAACGAAATACTCCATAACGTTATACGTCATATAGTGATGCAATATAACGTTATAAGTTATAACGTAATAGTATAAACGTTATACATCATATAGTGATGCAGTATAGCGTTATAGGTTATAACGCAATCGTATATAAAGTTATACGTCACATAGTCATGCAATTTGTCGTTATACGTTGTAACGTAATGCTCCATAACGTTATACGTCATATAGTAATGCAATATAACGCTATACGTTAAAACGAAATACTCCATAACGTTATACGTCATATAGTGATGCAATATAACGTTATAAGTTATAACGTAATAGTATAAACGTTATACATCATATAGTGATGCAGTATAGCGTTATAGGTTATAACGCAATCGTATATAAAGTTATACGTCACATAGTCATGCAATTTGTCGTTATACGTTGTAACGTAATGCTCCATAACGTTATACGTCATATAGTAATGCAATATAACGTTATACGATAAAACGAAATCCTCCATAACGTTATACGTCATATAGTGATGCAATATAACGTTATAAGTTATAACGTTATAGTATAAACGTTATACATCATATAGTGATGCAGTATAACGTAATAGGTTATAACGCAATAGTATATAACGTTATGCGTCACATAGTAATGCAGTATGTCGTTATACGTTGTAACGTAATGCTCCAGAACGTTATGCGTCATATAGTAATACAATATAACGTTATACGTTAAAACGAAATACTCCATAACGTTATACGTCATATAGTGATGCAATATAACGTTATAAGTTATAACGTAATGGTATAAACGTTATACATCATATTGATACAGTATAACGTTATAGGTTATAACGCAATAGTATATAACGTTATGCGTCTCATAGTCATGCAATATGTCGTTATACGTTGTAACGTAATGCTCCATAACGTTATGCGTCATATAGTAATGCAATATAACGTTATACGTTATAACGTAACAGTATATGACGTTATTCGTCATATAGTGATGCAACATGTAGTCATACGTTATAGCGGAATTCTCTATAACTTTATACGTTAGAATGTAATAGTATATGACGTTATGCGTCATATAGTGATACAATATAACGTTATAAGTGATATAGTGATGCAATATAACGTTATAAGTGATATAGTGATGCAATATAACGTTATAAGTGATATAGTGATGCAATGTAACGTTATGCGTTATAACGTAATAGTATAAATCGTTATACGATGTAAGGTAATACTCTATAACGCTATACGTTATAACGTAATAGTTCATAACGTTATACGTCATATAGCGATGCTATATAATGTTATAAGTGATATAGTGATGCAATATAACGTTATACATTATAACGTAATAGTATATAACGTTATACGTCATATAGTGATGCAGTACATCGTTATAGGTTATAACCTAATAGTATATGACGTTATACGTCATATAGTGGTGCAATATATCGTTATACCTTATAATGTAATAGCATATAAGGTTATACTTCATATAGTGATGCAATATATCGTTATACCTTATAACGTAATAGTATATAAGGTTATACTTCATATAGTGATGCATTATATCGTTATACCTTATAACGTAATAGTATATAACGTTATACGTCATATAGTGACGCAGTATAACATTATAAGTTGTAACGTAATACTCCATAACGTTATACGTCATATAGTAATGCAATATAACGTTATGGGTTATAACGTAATAGTTTAAATCGTTATACGATATAAGGTAATACTCTATAACGCTATACGTTATAACGTAATAGTTCATAACGTTATACGTCATATAGGGATGCTATATAACGTTATAAGTGATATAGTGATGCAATATATCGTTATACCTTATAACGTAATAGTATATATTGTTATACGTCATATAGTGACGCTGTATAACGTTATAGGTGGTAACGTAATACTCCATAACGTTATACGTCATATAGTAATGCAATATAACGTTATATGTTGTAACAGTATATGACGTTATACGTCATATAGTGATGCAGTATAACGTTATAGTTAGTAACGTAATACTATATAACGTTATATGTCACATAGTGATGAAATATATCGTTATCCGTTATAAGGTAATAGTATACAACGTTATACGTCATATAGTGATGCAGTATAACGTGATAGGTTATAACGCAATAGTATATAACGTTATACGTGACATAGTAATGCAATATGTCGTTATGCGTTGTAACGTAATGCTCCATAACGTTATGCGTTATATAGCAATGCAATATAACGTTATGCACTATAAGGTAATAGTATAAAACGTTATACGTCATATAGTGATGCAGTATAACGTTATAGGTAGTAACGTAATACGTAATAATAGTATATAACGTTATAAGTCACATAGTGATGAAATATATCGTTATCCGTTATAAAGTAATAGTATATAACGTTATACATCATATAGTGATGCAGTATAACGTTATAGGTTATAACGTAACAGTATAGGACGTTATACGTCATATAGTGATGCAGCATAACGTTATAGCTTATAACGTAATAGTTTAAATCGTTATACGATATAAGGTAATAATCTATAACGCTATAAGTTACAACGTAATAGTTCATAACGTTATACGTCATATAGGGATGCTATATAACGTTATAAGTGATATAGTGATGCAATATATCGTTATACCTTATAACGTAATAGTATATAACGTTATACGTCATATAGTGATGCAGTATAAAGTTATAGGTTATAACGCAATAGTATATAACGTTATACGTAACATAGTAATGCAATATGACGTGATACGTTGTAACGTAATGCTCCATAACGTTATTCGTCATATAGTAAGGCAATATATCGTTATACGTTATAACGTAACAGTATATGACGTTATCCGTCATATAGTCATGCAATATTTCGTTATACGTTGTAACGTAATGCACCGTAACGTTATGCGTCATATAGTAATGCAATATAACGTTATACGTTAAAACGTAATACTCCATAACGTTATACGTCATATAGTGATGCAATATAACGTTATAAGTTATAACGTAATAGTGTAAACGTTATACATCACATAGTGATGCACTATAACGTTATAAGTGATATAGTGATGCAATATAACGTTATAAGTGATATAGTTATGCAATATAACGTTATGCGTTATAACGAAATAGTATAAATCGTTATACGATATAAGGTAATACTCTATAACGTTATACGTCATATAGTGGTGCAATATATCGTTATACCTTATAACGTAATTGTATACAACGTTATACGTCATATAGTTCTGCAGTACATCGTTATAGGCTATAACGTAATAGTATATAAGATTATACGTCATATAGTGACGCAGTATAAGGTTATAGGTTGTAAAGTAATACTCCATAACGTTATACGTCATATAGTAATGCAAAATAACGTTATACGTTGTAACAGTATATAACGTTATACGTCATATAGTGATGCAGTATAACGTTATAGGTAGTAACGTAATAGTATATAACGTTATAAGTCACATAGTGATGAAATATATCGTTATCCGTTATAAAATAATAGTATATAACGTTATACGTCAAATAGTGATGCAGTATAACGTTATAGGTTATAACGTAACAGTATATGACGTTATACGTCATATAGTGGTGCAATATATTGTTATACCTTATAATGTAATAGTATATAAGGTTATACTTCATATAGTGATGCAATATATCGTTATACCTTATTACGTGATAGTATATAAGGTTATACTTCATATAGTGATGCATTATATCGTTATACCTTATATGGTAATAGTACATAACTTTATACGTCATATAGCGACGCAGTATAACATTATAGGTTGTAACGTAATACTCCATAACGTTATACGTCATATATTAATGCAATATAACGTTATGCGTTATAACAGTATATGACGTTATACGTCATATAGTGATGCAGTATAACGTTATAGGTAATTACGTAATAGTAAATAACGTTGTACGTCACATAGTGATGAAATTTATTGTTATCTGTTATTACGTAATAGTATATAACGTTATACGTCATATAGTGATGCAATATAACGATATGCATTATAACGTAATAGTATATAACGTTATACGTCACATAGTGACGCAATATATCGTTATATGTTATAACGTAATAGTATATAACGTTATACGTCATATAGTGATGCAGTAAAACGTTATAGGTTCTAACGCAATAGTATATAACGTTATACGTCACATAGTGATGCAATATATCGTTATCTGTTATTACGTAATAGTATATGACGTTATACGTCATATAGGGATGCTATATAACGTCATAAGTGATATAGTGATGCTAAATAACGTTATGGCTTATAACGTAATAGTATATAACGTTATACGTCATATAGTGATGCAGTACATCGTTATAGGTTATAACGTAATAGTATATGACGCTATACGTAATATAGTGGTGCAGTATATCGTTATACCTTATAACGTAATAGTATACAACTTTATACGTCATATAGTGATGCAGTACATCGTTATAGGTTATAACGTAATAGTATATGACGTTATACGTCATATAGTGGTGCAATATAACGTTATACCTTATAACGTAATAATATATAAGGTTATACTTCATGTAGTGGTGCAATATATCGTTATACCTTATAACGTAATAGTATACAACGTTATACGTCATATAGTGATGCAGTACATCGTTATAGGTTATAACGCAATAGTATATAACGTTATGCGCCACATAGTAGTGCAACATATCGTTATACGTTGTAACGTAAGGCTCCATAACGTTATGCGTCATATAGTAATGCAATATAACGTTATACGTTATAACGTAACAGTATATGACGTTATTCGTCATATAGTGATGCAACATGTAGTCATACGTTATAGCGTAATTCTCTATAACGTTATACGTTACAATGTAATAGTATATGACGTTATGCGTCATATAGTGATACAATATAACGTTATAAGTGATATAGTGACGCAGTATAACGTTATAAGTGATATTGTGATGCAATGTAACGTTTTGCGTTATAAAGTAATAGTATAAATCGTTATACGATATAAGGTAATACTCTATAACGCTATACGTTATAACGTAATAGTTCATAACGTTATACGTCATATAGCGATGCTATATAATGTTATAAGTGATATAGTGATGCAATATAACGTTATACATTATAACGTAATAGTATATAACGTTATACGTCATATAGTGATGCAGTACATCGTTATAGGTTATAACCTAATAGTATATGACGTTATACGTCATATAGTGGTGCAATATATCGTTATACCTTATAACGTAATACTATATAAGGTTATACTTCATATAGTGATGCAATATATCGTTATACCTTATAATGTAATAGTATATAAGGTTATACTTCATATAGTGATGCAATATACCGTTATACCTTATAACGTAATACTATATAAGGTTATACTTCATATAGTGATGCATTATATCGTTATACCTTATAACGTAATAGTATATAACGTTATACGTCATATAGTGACGCAGAATAACATTATAGGTTGTAACGTAATACTCTATAACGTTATACGTCATATAGTGATGCAATATAACGTTATAAGTTATAACGTAATAGTATAAACGTTATACATCATATAGTGATGCAATATAACGTTATACCTTATAATGTAATAGTATATAAGGTTATACTTCATATAGTGATGCAATATATCGTTATACCTTATAACGTAATAGAATATAAGGTTATACTTCATATAGTGATGCATTATATCGTTATAGCTTATAACGTAATAGTATATAACGTTACACGTCATATAGTGACGCAGTATAACATTATAGGTTGTAACGTAATACTCCATAACGTTATACGTCATATAGTAATGCAATATAACGTTATAAGATAAAACGAAATACTCCATAACGTTATACGTCATATAGTGATGCAAGATAATGTTATGAGTTATAACGTAATAGTATAAACGTTATACATCATATAGTGATGCAATATAACGTTATAAGTGATATAGTGATGCAATATAACGTTATACCTTATAACGTAATAGTATATAACGTTATACGTCATATGGTGATGCAGTATAACGTTATAGGTTATAACGCAATAGTATATAACGTTATGCGTCACATAGTAATGCATTATGTCGTTATACGTTGTAACGTAATGCTCCATAACGTTATGCGTCATATAGTAATGCAACATAACGTTATACGTTATAACGTAACAGTATATGACGTTATTCGTCATATAGTGATGCAACATGTAGTCATACGTTATAGCGGAATTCTCTATAACGTTATACGTTACAATGTAATAGTATATGACGTTATGCTTCATATAGTGATACAATATAACGTTATAAGTGATATAGTGATGCAATATAACGTTATAAGTGATATAGTGATGCAATGTAACGTTATGCGTTATAACGTAATAGTATAAATCGTTATACGATGTAAGGTAATACTCTATAACGCTATACGTTATAACGTAATAGTTCATAACGTTATACGTCATATAGCGATGCTATATAATGTTATAAGTGATATAGTGATGCAATATAACGTTATACATTATAACGTAATAGTATATAACGTTATACGTCATATAGTGATGCAGTACATCGTTATAGGTTATAACCTAATAGTATATGACGTTATACGTCATATAGTGGTGCAATATATCGTTATACCTTATAACGTAATACTATATAAGGTTATACTTCATATAGTGATGCAATATATCGTTATACCTTATAATGTAATAGTATATAAGGTTATACTTCATATAGTGATGCAATATACCGTTATACCTTATAACGTAATTATATATAAGGTTATACTTCATATAGTGATGCATTATATCGTTATACCTTATAACGTAATAGTATATAACGTTATACGTCATATAGTGACGCAGAATAACATTATAGGTTGTAACGTAATACTCTATAACGTTATACGTCATATAGTGATGCAATATAACGTTATAAGTTATAACGTAATAGTATAAACGTTATACATCATATAGTGATGCAATATAACGTTATACCTTATAATGTAATAGTATATAAGGTTATACTTCATATAGTGATGCAATATATCGTTATACCTTATAACGTAATAGTATATATGGTTATACTTCATATAGTGATGCATTATATCGTTATAGCTTATAACGTAATAGTATATAACGTTACACGTCATATAGTGACGCAGTATAACATTATAGGTTGTAACGTAATACTCCATAACGTTATACGTCATATAGTAATGCAATATAACGTTATAAGATAAAACGAAATACTCCATAACGTTATACGTCATATAGTGATGCAAGATAATGTTATAAGTTATAACGTAATAGTATATAACGTTATACGTCATATAGTGATGCAGTATAACGTTATAGGTTATAACGCAATAGTATATAACGTTATGCGTCACATAGTAATGCAATATGTCGTTATACGTTGTAACGTAATGCTCCATAACGTTATGCGTCATATAGTAATGCAACATAACGTTATACGTTATAACGTAACAGTATATGACGTTATTCGTCATATAGTGATGCAACATGTAGTCATACGTTATAGCGGAATTCTCTATAACGTTATACGTTACAATGTAATAGTATATGACGTTATGCTTCATATAGTGATACAATATAACGTTATAAGTGATATAGTGATGCAATATAACGTTATAAGTGATATAGTGATGCAATGTAACGTTATGCGTTATAACGTAATAGTATAAATCGTTATACGATGTAAGGTAATACTCTATAACGCTATACGTTATAACGTAATAGTTCATAACGTTATACGTCACATAGCGATGCTATATAATGTTATAAGTGATATAGTGATGCAATATAACGTTATACATTATAACGTAATAGTATATAACGTTATACGTCATATAGTGATGCAGTACATCGTTATAGGTTATTACCTAATAGTATATGACGTTATACGTCATATAGTGGTGCAATATATCGTTATACCTTATAATGTAATAGCATATAAGGTTATACTTCATATAGTGATGCAATATATCGTTATACCATATAACGTAATAGTATATAAGGTTATACTTCATATAGTGATGCATTATATCGTTATACCTTATAACGTAATAGTATATAACGTTATACGTCATATAGTGACGCAGTATAGCATTACAAGTTGTAACGTAATACTCCATAACGTTATACGTCATATACTAATGCAATATAACGTTATACGATAAAACGTAATACTCCATAACGTTATACGTCATATAGTGATGCAATATAATGTTATAAGTTATTACGTAATAGTATAAACGTTATACATCATATAGTGATGAAATATAACGTTATAAGTGATATAGTGATGCAATATAACGTTATACATTATAACGTAATAGTATATAACGTTATACGTCATATAGTGATGCAGTACATCGTTATAGGTTATAACCTAATAGTGTATGACGTTATACGTCATATAGTGGTGCAATATATCGTTATACCTTATAATGCAATAGTATGTATGGTTATACTTCATATAGTGATGCAATATATCGTTATACCTTATAACGTAATAGTATATAAGGTTATACTTCATATAGTGATGCATTATATCGTTATACCTTATAACGTAATAGTACATAACGTTATACGTCATATAGCGACGCAGTATAACATTATAGGTTGTAACGTAATACTCCATAACGTTATACGTCATATAGTAATGCAACATAACGTTATACGATAAAACGTAATACTCCATAACGTTATACGTCATATAGTGATGCAATATAATGTTATAAGTTATAACGTAATAGTATAAACGTTATACATCATATAGTGATGCAATATAACGTTATACCTTATAACGTAATAGTATATAACGTTATAAATCACATAGTGATGCAATATAACATTATACCTTATAACGTAATAGTATATAAGGTTACACTTCATTTAGTGATGCAATATAACGATATGTATTATAACGTAATAGTATATAACATTATTCGTCACATAGTGATGCAATATAACATTATACCTTATAACGCAATAGTATATAACGTTATACGTAACATAGTAATGCAATATGACGTGATACGTTGTAACGTAATGCTCCATAACGTTATTCGTCATATAGTAAGGCAATATATCGTTATACGTTATAACGTAGCAGTATATGACGTTATCCGTCATATAGTCATGCAATATTTCGTTATACGTTGTAACGTAATGCACCGTAACGTTATGCGTCATATAGTAATGCAATATAACGTTATACGTTAAAACGTAATACTCCATAACGTTATACGTCATATAGTGATGCAATATAACGTTATAAGTTATAACGTAATAGTGTAAACGTTATACATCACATAGTGATGCACTATAACGTTATAAGTGATATAGTGATGCAATATAACGTTATAAGTGATATAGTTATGCAATATAACGTTATGCGTTATAACGAAATAGTATAAATCGTTATACGATATAAGGTAATACTCTATAACGTTATACGTCATATAGTGGTGCAATATATCGTTATACCTTATAACGTAATACTATATAAGGTTATACTTCATATAGTGATGCAATATATCGTTACACCTTATAATGTAATAGTATATAAGGTTATACTTCATATAGTGATGCAATATACCGTTATACCTTATAACGTAATACTATATAAGGTTATACTTCATATAGTGATGCATTATATCGTTATACCTTATAACGTAATAGTATATAACGTTATACGTCATATAGTGACGCAGAATAACATTATAGGTTGTAACGTAATACTGTATAACGTTATACGTCATATAGTGATGCAATATAACGTTATAAGTTATAACGTAATAGTATAAACGTTATACATCATATAGTGATGCAATATAACGTTATACCTTATAATGTAATAGTATATAAGGTTATACTTCATATAGTGATGCATTATATCGTTATAGCTTATAACGTAATAGTATATAACGTTACACGTCATATAGTGACGCAGTATAACATTATAGGTTGTAACGTAATACTCCATAACGTTATACGTCATATAGTAATGCAATATAACGTTATAAGATAAAA
This sequence comes from Bombus affinis, assembly GCF_024516045.1. NCBI lineage: Eukaryota > Metazoa > Arthropoda > Insecta > Hymenoptera > Apidae > Bombus > Bombus affinis. The sequence goes on along the minus strand of NW_026108950.1, from coordinate 157,084 downwards.
CGAAATACTCCATAACGTTATACGTCATATAGTGATGCAAGATAATGTTATAAGTTATAACGTAATAGTATAAACGTTATACATCATATAGTGATGCAATATAACGTTATAAGTGATATAGTGATGCAATATAAGGTTATACCTTATAACGTAATAGTATATAACGTTATACGTCATATAGAGATGCAGTATAACGTTATAGGTTATAACGCAATAGTATATAACGTTATGCGTCACATAGTAATGCAATATGTCGTTATACGTTGTAACGTAATGCTCCATAACGTTATGCGTCATATAGTAATGCAACATAACGTTATACGTTATAACGTAACAGTATATGACGTTATTCGTCATATAGTGATGCAACATGTAGTCATACGTTATAGCGGAATTCTCTATAACGTTATACGTTACAATGTAATAGTATATGACGTTATGCTTCATATAGTGATACAATATAACGTTATAAGTGATATAGTGATGCAATATAACGTTATAAGTGATATAGTGATGCAATGTAACGTTATGCGTTATAACGTAATAGTATAAATCGTTATACGATGTAAGGTAATACTCTATAACGCTATACGTTATAACGTAATAGTTCATAACGTTATACGTCATATAGCGATGCTATATAATGTTATAAGTGATATAGTGATGCAATATAACGTTATACCTTATAACGCAATACTATATATCGTTATACGTCATATACGATGCAATATGACGTTATGTGTTATAACGTAATAGTATATAACATTATACGTCACATAGTGATGCAATATATCCTTATACCTTATAACGCAATAGTATATAACGTTATACGTCATATAGTGACGCAGTATAACGTTATAGGTTGTAACGTAATACTGTATAACGTTATACGTCATATAGTGATGCAATATAACGTTATAAGTTATAACGTAATAGTATAAACGTTATAAATCACATAGTGATGCAATATAACATTATACCTTATAACGTAATAGTATATAAGGTTATACTTCATTTAGTGATGCAATATAACGATATGTATTATAACGTAATAGTATATAACATTATACGTCACATAGTGATGCAATATAACATTATACCTTATAACGCAATACTATATATCGTTATACGTCATATACGATGCAATATGACGTTATGTGTTATAACGTAATAGTATATAACATTATACGTCACATAGTGATGCAATATATCCTTATACCTTATAACGCAATAGTATATAACGTTATACGTCATATAGTGACGCAGTATAACGTTATAGGTTGTAACGTAATACTCCATAACGTTATACGTCATACAGTAATGCAATATAACGTTATACGTTATAACAGTATATGACGTTATACGTCATACAGTGATTCAGTATAACTTTATGGGTAATAACGTAATAGTATATAATGTTATACGTCACATAGTGATGAAATATATCTTTATCCGTTATAAGGTAATAGTATATAACGTTATACGTCATATAGTGATGCAATATAACGTTATGCATTATAACGTAATAGTATATAACGTTATACGTCACATAGTGATGCAATATAAAGTTATATGTTATAACGCAATAGTATATAACGTTATACGTCACATAGTCATGCAATATGTCGTTATACGTTGTAACGTAATGCTCCATAACGTTATGCGTCATATAGTAATGCAATATAACGTTATACGTTATAACGTAACAGTATATGACGTTATTCGTCATATAGTGATGCAATATGCAGTCATATGTTATAGCGTAATTCTCTATAACGTTATACGTTATTATGTTATAGTATATGACGTTATGCGTAATATAGTGATATAATATATTGTTATAAGTGATACAGTGTTGCAATATAACGTTATACCTTAAAACGTAATAGTATATAACGTTATACGTCATATAGTGACGCAGTATAACATTATAGGTTGTAACGTAATACTCCATAACGTTATACGTCATATATTAATGCAATATAACGTTATGCGTTATAACAGTATATGACGTTATACGTCATATAGTGATGCAGTATAACGTTATAGGTAATTACGTAATAGTAAATAACGTTGTACGTCACATAGTGATGAAATTTATTGTTATCTGTTATTACGTAATAGTATATAACGTTATTCGTCATATAGTGATGCAATATAACGATATGCATTATAACGTAATAGTATATAACGTTATACGTCACATAGTGACGCAATATATCGTTATATGTTATAACGTAATAGTATATAACGTTATACGTCATATAGTGATGCAGTAAAACGTTATAGGTTCTAACGCAATAGTATATAACGTTATACGTCACATAGTGATGCAATATATCGTTATCTGTTATTACGTAATAGTATATGACGTTATACGTCATATAGGGATGCTATATAACGTCATAAGTGATATAGTGATGCTAAATAACGTTATGGCTTATAACGTAATAGTATATAACGTTATACGTCATATAGTGATGCAGTACATCGTTATAGGTTATAACGTAATAGTATATGACGCTATACGTAATATAGTGGTGCAGTATATCGTTATACCTTATAACGTAATAGTATACAACGTTATACGTCATATAGTGATGCAGTACATCGTTATAGGTTATAACGCAATAGTATATAACGTTATGCGTCACATAGTAGTGCAACATATCGTTATACGTTGTAACGTAAGGCTCCATAACGTTATGCGTCATATAGTAATGCAATATAACGGTATACGTTATAACGTAACAGTATATGACGTTATTCGTCATATAGTGATGCAACATGTAGTCATACGTTATAGCGTAATTCTCTATAACGTTATACGTTACAATGTAATAGTATATGACGTTATGCGTCATATAGTGATACAATGTAACGTTATAAGTGATATAGTGATGCAGTATAACGTTATAAGTGATATTGTGATGCAATGTAACGTTTTGCGTTATAAAGTAATAGTATAAATCGTTATACGATATAAGGTAATACTCTATAACGCTATACGTTATAACGTAATAGTTCATAACGTTATACGTCATATAGCGATGCTATATAATGTTATAAGTGATATAGTGATGCAATATAACGTTATACATTATAACGTAATAGTATATAACGTTATACGTCATATAGTGATGCAGTACATCGTTATAGGTTATAACCTAATAGTATATGACGTTATACGTCATATAGTGGTGCAATATATCGTTATACCTTATAACGTAATATTATATAAGGTTATACTTCATATAGTGATGCAATATATCGTTATACCTTATAATGTAATAGTATATAAGGTTATACTTCATATAGTGATGCAATATACCGTTATACCTTATAACGTAATAGTATATAACGTTATAAATCACATAGTGATGCAATATAACATTATACATTATAACGTAATAGTATATAACGTTATACGTCATTTAGTGACGCAGTATAACATTATAGGTTGTAATGTAATACTCCATAACGTTATACATCATGTAGTAATGCAACATAACGTTATACGATAAAACGTAATACTCCATAACGTTATACGTCATATAGTGATGCAATATAATGTTATAAGTAATAACGTAATAGTATAAACGTTATACATCATATAGTGATGCAATATAACGTTATACCTTATAACGTAATAGTATATAACGTTATAAATCACATAGTGATGCAATATAACATTATACCTTATAACGTAATAGTATATAAGGTTATACTTCATTTAGTGATGCAATATAACGATATGTATTATAACGTAATAGTATATAACATTATACGTCACATAGTGATGCAATATAACATTATACCTTATAACGCAATACTATATATCGTTATACGTCATATACGATGCAATATGACGTTATGTGTTATAACGTAATAGTATATAACATTATACGTCACATAGTGATGCAATATATCCTTATACCTTATAACGCAATAGTATATAACGTTATACGTCATATAGTGACGCAGTATAACGTTATAGGTTGTAACGTAATACTCCATAACGTTATACGTCATACAGTAATGCAATATAACGTTATACGTTATAACAGTATATGACGTTATACGTCATACAGTGATTCAGTATAACTTTATGGGTAATAACGTAATAGTATATAATGTTATACGTCACATAGTGATGAAATATATCTTTATCCGTTATAAGGTAATAGTATATAACGTTATACGTCATATAGTGATGCAATATAACGTTATGCATTATAACGTAATAGTATATAACGTTATACGTCACATAGTGATGCAATATAAAGTTATATGTTATAACGCAATAGTATATAACGTTATACGTCACATAGTCATGCAATATGTCGTTATACGTTGTAACGTAATGCTCCATAACGTTATGCGTCATATAGTAATGCAATATAACGTTATACGTTATAACGTAACAGTATATGACGTTATTCGTCATATAGTGATGCAATATGCAGTCATATGTTATAGCGTAATTCTCTATAACGTTATACGTTATTATGTTATAGTATATGACGTTATGCGTAATATAGTGATATAATATATTGTTATAAGTGATACAGTGTTGCAATATAACGTTATACCTTAAAACGTAATAGTATATAACGTTATACGTCATATAGTGACGCAGTATAACATTATAGGTTGTAACGTAATACTCCATAACGTTATACGTCATATATTAATGCAATATAACGTTATGCGTTATAACAGTATATGACGTTATACGTCATATAGTGATGCAGTATAACGTTATAGGTAATTACGTAATAGTAAATAACGTTGTACGTCACATAGTGATGAAATTTATTGTTATCTGTTATTACGTAATAGTATATAACGTTATTCGTCATATAGTGATGCAATATAACGATATGCATTATAACGTAATAGTATATAACGTTATACGTCACATAGTGACGCAATATATCGTTATATGTTATAACGTAATAGTATATAACGTTATACGTCATATAGTGATGCAGTAAAACGTTATAGGTTCTAACGCAATAGTATATAACGTTATACGTCACATAGTGATGCAATATATCGTTATCTGTTATTACGTAATAGTATATGACGTTATACGTCATATAGGGATGCTATATAACGTCATAAGTGATATAGTGATGCTAAATAACGTTATGGCTTATAACGTAATAGTATATAACGTTATACGTCATATAGTGATGCAGTACATCGTTATAGGTTATAACGTAATAGTATATGACGCTATACGTAATATAGTGGTGCAGTATATCGTTATACCTTATAACGTAATAGTATACAACGTTATACGTCATATAGTGATGCAGTACATCGTTATAGGTTATAACGCAATAGTATATAACGTTATGCGTCACATAGTAGTGCAACATATCGTTATACGTTGTAACGTAAGGCTCCATAACGTTATGCGTCATATAGTAATGCAATATAACGGTATACGTTATAACGTAACAGTATATGACGTTATTCGTCATATAGTGATGCAACATGTAGTCATACGTTATAGCGTAATTCTCTATAACGTTATACGTTACAATGTAATAGTATATGACGTTATGCGTCATATAGTGATACAATGTAACGTTATAAGTGATATAGTGATGCAGTATAACGTTATAAGTGATATTGTGATGCAATGTAACGTTTTGCGTTATAAAGTAATAGTATAAATCGTTATACGATATAAGGTAATACTCTATAACGCTATACGTTATAACGTAATAGTTCATAACGTTATACGTCATATAGCGATGCTATATAATGTTATAAGTGATATAGTGATGCAATATAACGTTATACATTATAACGTAATAGTATATAACGTTATACGTCATATAGTGATGCAGTACATCGTTATAGGTTATAACCTAATAGTATATGACGTTATACGTCATATAGTGGTGCAATATATCGTTATACCTTATAACGTAATATTATATAAGGTTATACTTCATATAGTGATGCAATATATCGTTATACCTTATAATGTAATAGTATATAAGGTTATACTTCATATAGTGATGCAATATACCGTTATACCTTATAACGTAATAGTATATAACGTTATAAATCACATAGTGATGCAATATAACATTATACATTATAACGTAATAGTATATAACGTTATACGTCATTTAGTGACGCAGTATAACATTATAGGTTGTAATGTAATACTCCATAACGTTATACATCATGTAGTAATGCAACATAACGTTATACGATAAAACGTAATACTCCATAACGTTATACGTCATATAGTGATGCAATATAATGTTATAAGTAATAACGTAATAGTATAAACGTTATACATCATATAGTGATGCAATATAACGTTATACCTTATAACGTAATAGTATATAACGTTATAAATCACATAGTGATGCAATATAACATTATACCTTATAACGTAATAGTATATAAGGTTATACTTCATTTAGTGATGCAATATAACGATATGTATTATAACGTAATAGTATATAACATTATACGTCACATAGTGATGCAATATAACATTATACCTTATAACGCAATAGTATATAACGTTATACGTCATATACGATGCAATATGACGTTATGTGTTATAACGTAATAGTATATAACATTATACGTCACATAGTGATGCAATATATCCTTATACCTTATAACGCAATAGTATATAACGTTATGCGTCATATAGTGACGCAGTATAACGTTATAGGTTGTAACGTAATACTCCATAACGTTATACGTCATACAGTAATGCAATATAACGTTATACGTTATAACAGTATATGACGTTATACGTCATACAGTGATTCAGTATAACTTTATGGGTAATAACGTAATAGTATATAATGTTATACGTCACATAGTGATGAAATATATCTTTATCCGTTATAAGGTAATAGTATATAACGTTATACGTCATATAGTGATGCAATATAACGTTATGCATTATAACGTAATAGTATATAACGTTATACGTCACATAGTGATGCAATATAAAGTTATATGATATAACGCAATAGTATATAACGTTATACGTCACATAGTCATGCAATATGTCGTTATACGTTGTAACGTAATGCTCCATAACGTTATGCGTCATATAGTAATGCAATATAACGTTATACGTTATAACGTAACAGTATATGACGTTATTCGTCATATAGTGATGCAATATGCAGTCATATGTTATAGCGTAATTCTCTATAACGTTATACGTTATTATGTTATAGTATATGACGTTATGCGTAATATAGTGATAAAATATATTGTTATAAGTGATATAGTGTTGCAATATAACGTTATACCTTAAAACGTAATAGTATATAACGTTATACGTCATATAGTGATGCAATATATCGTTATACGTTGTAACGTAATAACGTTAATAACGTTATATTATCCATAACGTTATACGTCATATAGTAATGCAATATAACGATATATGTTAAAACGTAATACTCCATAACGTTATACGTCATATAGTGATGCAATATAACGTTATAAGTTATAACGTAATAGTATAAAAGTTATACATCATATAGTGATGCAACATAACGTTCTAAGTGATATAGTGATGCAATATAACGTTATAAGTGATATAGTGATGCTACATAACGTCATACCTTATAACGTAATAGTATATAACGTTATACGTCACATAGTGACGCAGTATAACGTTATAGGTTCCAACGCAATAGTATATAACGTTATACGTCACATAGTCATGCAATATGTCGTTATACGTTGCAACGTAATGCTCCATAACTTTATGCGTCATATAGTAATGCAATATAACGTTATACGTTATAACGTAACAGTATATGACGTTATTCGTCATATAGTGATGCAACATGTAGTCATACGTTATAGCGTAATTCTCTATAACGTTATACGTTATAGTGTAATAGTATATGACCTTATGCGTCATATAGTGATACAATATAACGTTATAAGTGATACAGTGATGCAATATAACGTTATAAGTCATATAGTGATGCAATATAACGTTATGGGTTATAACGTAATAGTTTAAATCGTTATACGATATAAGGTAATACTCTATAACGCTATACGTTATAACGTAATAGTTCATAACGTTATACGTCATATAGGGATGCTATATAACGTTATAAGTGATATAGTGATGCAATATAACGTTATACCTTATAACGCACTGGTATATAACGTTATACGTCACATAGTCATGCAATATGTCGTTATACGTTGTAACGTAATGCTCCATAACCTTATGCGTCATATAGTAATGCAATATAACGTAGTACGTTAAAACGTAATACTCCATAACGTTATACGTCATATAGTGATGCAATATAACGTTATAAGTGATATAGTGATGCGATATAACGTTATGGGTTATAACGTAATAGTTTAAATCGTAATACGATATAACGTAATACTCTATAACGCTACACGTTATAACGTAAGAGTTCATAACGTTATTCGTCATATAGTGACGCAGTATAACGTTATAGGTGGTAACGTAATACTCCATAACGTTATACGTCATATAGTAATGCAATATAACGTTATATGTTGTAACAGTATATGACGTTATACGTTATATAGTGATGCAGTATAACGTGATAGGTAGTAACGTAATAGTATATAACGTTATAAGTCACATAGTGATGAAATATATCGTTATCCGTTATAAAGTAATAGTAATTAACGTTAAACGTCATATAGTGATGCAGTATAACGTTATAGGTTATAACACAATAGTATATAACGTTATACGTGACATAGTAATGCAATATGTCGTTATACGTTGTAACGTAATGCACCATAACGTTATGCGTTATATAGTAATGCAATATAACGTTATGCACTATAAGGTAATAGTATAAAACGTTAAACGTCATATAGTGGTGCAATATATCGTTATACCATATAATGTAATAATATATAAGGTTATATTTCATATAGTGATGCAATATATCGTTATACCTTATTACGTGATAGTATATAAGGTTATACTTCATATAGTGATGCATTATATCGTTATACCTTATAACGTAATAGTATATAACTTTATACGTCATATAGTGACGCAGTATAACATTGTAGGTTGTAACGTAATACTACATAATGTTATACGTCATATAGTAATGCAATATAACTTTATAAGTTATAACGTAATAGTAAAAACGTTATACGTCATATGGTGGTGCAATATAACGTTATAAGTCATATAGTGATGCAGTACATCGTTATAGGTTATAACGTAATAGTATATAACGTTATACGTCACATAGTGATGGAATATATAGTTATACCTTGTAACGTAATACTCCATAACGTTATACGTTATAACGTAATAGTTCATAACTTTATACGTCATATAGTGATACAGTATAACGTTATAGGAATAACGTAATAGTATATAAGGTTATACTTCATATAGTGATGCATTATATCGTTATACCTTATAACGTAATAGTATATAACGTTACACGTCATATAGTGACGCAGAATAACATTATAGGTTGTAACGTAATACTCCATAACTTTATACGTCATATAGTAATGCAACATAACGTTATACGATAAAACGTAATACTCCATAACGTTATACGTCATATAGTGATGCAATATAATGTTATAAGTTATAACGTAATAGTATAAACGTTATACATCATATAGTGATGCAATATAACGTTATAAGTGATATAGTGTTGCAATATAACGTTATACCTTATAACGTAATAGTATGTAACGTTATACGTCACATAGTGATGCAATATAACATTATACCTTATAACGTAATAGTATATAAGGTTATACTTCATTTAGTGATGCAATATAACGATATGTATTATAACGTAATAGTATATAACATTATACGTCACATAGTGATGCAATATAACATTATACCTTATAACGCAATAGTATATAACGTTATACGTCATATAGTGACGCAGTATAACGTTATAGGTTGTAACGTAATACTCCATAACGTTATACGTCATACAGTAATGCAATATAACGTTATACGTTATAACAGTATATGACGTTATACGTCATACAGTGATTCAGTATAACTTTATAGGTAATAACGTAATAGTATATAATGTTTTACGTCACATAGTGATGAAATATATCTTCATCCGTTATAAGGTAATAGTATATAACGTTATACGTCATATAGTGATGCAATATAACGTTATGCATTATAACGTAATAGTATATAACGTTATACGTCACATAGTGATGCAATATAACGTTATATGTTATAACGCAATAGTATATAACGTTATACGTCACATAGTCATGCAATATGTCGTTATACGTTGTAACGTAGTGCTCCATAACGTTATGCGTCATATAGTAATGCAATATAACGTTATACGTTATAACGTAACAGTATATGACGTTATTCGTCATATAGTGATGCAATATGCAGTCATATGTTATAGCGTAATTCTCTATAACGTTATACGTTATAATGTTATAGTATATGACGTTATGCGTAATATAGTGATAAAATATATTGTTATAAGTGATATAGTGTTGCAATATAACGTTATACGTTAAAACGTAATACTCCATAACGTTATACGTCATATAGTGATGCAATATAACGTTATAAGTTATAACGTAATAGTATAAAAGTTATACATCATATAGTGATGCAACATAACGTTATAAGTGATATAGTGATGCAATATAACGTTATAAGTGATATAGTGATGCTACATAACGTCATACCTTATAACGTAATAGTATATAACGTTATGCGTCACATAGTGACGCAGTATAACGTTATATGTTCCAACGCAATAGTATATAACGTTATACGTCACATAATCATGCAATATGTCGTTATACGTTGCAACGTAATGCTCCATAACTTTATGCGTCATATAGTAATGCAATATAACGTTATACGTTATAACGTAACAGTATATGACGTTATTCGTCATATAGTGATGCAACATGTAGTCATACGTTATAGCGTAATTCTCTATAACGTTATACGTTATAATGTAATAGTATATGACCTTATGCGTCATATAGTGATACAATATAACGTTATAAGTGATATAGTGATGCAATATAACGTTATAAGTCATATAGTGATGCAATATAACGTTATGGGTTATAACGTAATAGTTTAAATCGTTATACGATATAAGGTAATACTCTATAACGCTATACGTTATAACGTAATAGTTCATAACGTTATACGTCATATAGGGATGCTATATAACGTTATAAGTGATATAGTGATGCAATATAACGTTATACCTTATAACGCACTGGTATATAACGTTATACGTCACATAGTCATGCAATATGACGTTATACGTTGTAACGTAATGCTCCATAACCTTATGCGTCATATAGTAATGCAATATAACGTAGTACGCTAAAACGTAATACTCCATAACGTTATACGTCATATAGTGACGCAGTATAACGTTATAGGTTGTAACGTAATACTCCATAACGTTATACGTCATATAGTAATGCAATATAACGTTATAAGTTATAACGTAATAGTATATAACGTTATACGTCATAAAGTGATGCATTATAACGTTATAGGTTATAACGCAATAGTATATATCGTTATACGTCACCTAGTGATGCAATATGTCGTTATACGTTGTAACGTAATACTCCATAACGTTATACGTCATATAGTGATGTAATATAACGTTATACGTTAAGACGTAATACTCCATAACGTTATACGTCATATAGTGATGTAATATAACGTTATAAGTTATAACGTAATAGTATAAACGTTATACATCATATAGTGATGCAATATAACGTTATAAGCCATATAGTGATGCAACATAACGTCATAAGTGATATAGTGTTGTAATATAACGTTATAAGTTATATCGTAATAGTATAAACGTTATACATCATATAGTGATGCAATATAACGTTATAAGCGATACAGTGATGCAACATAACGTCATAAGTGATATAGTGATGCATTATAACGTTATAAGTTATAACGTAATAGTATAAACGTTATACGTCATATAGTGGTGCAATATAACGTTATAAGTCATATAGTGATGCAGTACATCGTTATAGGTTATAACGTAATAGTATATAACGTTATACGTCATATAGTGATGCAGTACATCGTTATAGGTTATAGCGTCATAGTATATGACGTTATACGTCATATAGTGGTGCAATATAACGTTATAAGTGATACAGTGATGCAATATAACTTTATGCATTATAACGTAATAGCATATAACGTTATTCGTCACATAGTGATGCAATATATCGTTATACGTTGCAACGTAATACCCCATAACGTTATACGTCATATAGTAATGCAATATAAAGTTATACGTTAAAACGTAATACTCCATATCGTTACACGTCTTATAGTAATGCAATATGTCGTTATATGTTGTAACGTAATGCTCCATAACGTTATGCGTCATATAGTAATGCAATATAACGTTATAGGTTATAACGCAATAGTATATAACGTTATACGTCACATAGTGATGCAGTACATCGTTATAGGTTATAACCTAATGGTATATGACGTTATACGTGATATAGTGGTGCAATATATCGTTATACCTTATAATGTAATAGTATATAAGGTTATACTTCATATAGTGATGCAATATATCGTTATACCTTATAACGTAATAGTATATAAGGTTATACTTCATATAGTGATGCATTATATCGTTATACCTTATAACGTAATAGTATAAACGTTATACATCATATAGTGATGCAATATAACGTTATAAGTGATATAGTGATGCAATATAACGTTATACCTTATAACGTAATAGTATGTAACGTTATACGTCATATACTGATGCAGTACATCGTTGTAGGTTATAACGTAATAGTATAAACGTTATACGTCATATAGTGACGCAGTATAACGTTATAGGTTGTAACGTAATACTCCATAACGTTATACGTCATACAGTAATGCAATATAACGTTATACGTTATAACAGTATATGACGTTATACGTCATACAGTCATTCAGTATAACTTTATAGGTAATAACGTAATAGTATATAACGTTATACGTCACATAGTGATGAAATATATCTTCATCCGTTATAAGGTAATAGTATATAAAGTTATACGTCATATAGTGATGCAATATAACGTTATGCATTATAACGTAATAGTATATAACGTTATACGTCACATAGTGATGCAATATAACGTTATATGTTATAACGCAATAGTATATAACGTTATACGTCACATAGTCATGCAATATGTCGTTATACGTTGTAACGTAGTGCTCCATAACGTTATGCGTCATATAGTAATGCAATATAACGTTATACGTTATAACGTAACAGTATATGACGTTATTCGTCATATAGTGATTCAATATGCAGTCATATGTTATAGCGTAATTCTCTATAACGTTATACGTTATAATGTTATAGTATATGACGTTATGCGTAATATAGTGATAAAATATATTGTTATAAGTGATATAGTGTTGCAATATAACGTTATACCTTAAAACGTAATAGTATATAACGTTATACGTCAAATAGTGATGCAATATATCGTTATACGTTGTAACGTAATAACGTTAATAACGTTATATTATCCATAACGTTATACGTCATATAGTAATGCAATATAACGTTATAAGTTAAAACGTAATACTCCATAACGTTATACGTCATATAGTGATGCAATATAACGTTATAAGTTATAACGTAATAGTATAAAAGTTATACATCATATAGTGATGCAACATAACGTTATAAGTGATATAGTGATGCAATATAACGTTATAAGTGATATAGTGATGCTACATAACGTCATACCTTATAACGTAATAGTATATAACGTTATGCGTCACATAGTGACGCAGTATAACGTTATAGGTTCCAACGCAATAGTATATAACGTTATACGTCACATAGTCATGCAATATTTCGTTATACATTGCAACGTAATGCTCCATAACTTTATGCGTCATATAGTAATGCAATATAACGTTATACGTTATAACGTAACAGTATATGACGTTATTCGTCATATAGTGATGCAACATGTAGTCATACGTTATAGCGTAATTCTCTATAACGTTATACGTTATAATGTAATAGTATATGACCTTATGCGTCATATAGTGATACAATATAACGTTATAAGTGATATAGTGATGCAATATAACGTTATAAGTCATATAGTGATGCAATATAACGTTATAAGTGATATAGTGATGCGATATAACATTATGGGTTATAACGTAATAGTTTAAATCGTAATACGATATAACGTAATACTCTATAACGCTATACGTTATAACGTAAGAGTTGATAACGTTATACGTCATATAGTGACGCAGTATAACGTTATAGGTGGTAACGTAATACTCCATAACGTTATACATCATATAGTAATGCAATATAACGTTATATGTTGTAACAGTATATGACGTTATACGTCATATAGTGATGCAGTATAACGTGATAGGTAGTAACGTAATAGTATATAACGTTATAAGTCACATAGTGATGAAATATATCGTTATCCGTTATAAAGTAATAGTAATTAACGTTAAACGTCATATAGTGATGCAGTATAACGTTATGGGTTATAACACAATAGTATATAACGTTATACGTGACATAGTAATGCAATATGTCGTTATACGTTGTAACGTAATGCTCCATAACGTTATGCGTTATATAGTAATGCAATATAACGTTATGCACTATAAGGTAATAGTATAAAACGTTAAACGTCATATAGTGGTGCAATATATCGTTATACCATATAATGTAATAATATATAAGGTTATATTTCATATAGTGATGCAATATATCGTTATACCTTATTACGTGATAGTATATAAGGTTATACTTCATATAGTGATGCATTATATCGTTATACCTTATAACGTAATGGTATATAACTTTATACGTCATATAGTGACGCAGTATAACATTATAGGTTGTAACGTAATACTCCATAATGTTATACGTCATATAGTAATGCAATATAACTTTATAAGTTATAACGTAATAGTAAAAACGTTATACGTCATATGGTGGTGCAATATAACGTTATAAGTCATATAGTGATGCAGTACATCGTTATAGGTTATAACGTAATAGTATATAACGTTATACGTCACATAGTGATGCAGTACATTGTTATAGGTTATAACGTAATAGTATATGACGTTATACATCATATATTGGTGCAATATATCGTTATACCTTATATCGTAATAGTATATAAGATTATACATCATATAGTGATGCAATATATCGTTATACCTTATAACGTAAGAGTATATAAGGTTATACTTCATATAGTGATGCAATATATCGTTATAACATATAACGTAATAGTATATAATGTTATACTTCATATAGTGTTGCAATATATCGTTATACCTTATAACGTAATAGTATAGAACGCTATACGTCATATAGTGACGCAGTATAACGTTATAGGTTGTAACGTAATACTCCATAACGTTATACGTCATATAGTAATGCAATATAACGTTATAAGTTATAACGTAATAGTATATAACGTTATACGTCATAAAGTGATGCATTATAACGTTATAGGTTATAACGCAATAGTATATATCGTTATACGTCACCTAGTGATGCAATATGTCGTTATACGTTGTAACGTAATACTCCATAACGTTATACGTCATATAGTGATGTAATATGACGTTATACGTTAAGACGTAATACTCCATAACGTTATACGTCATATAGTGATGTAATATAACGTTATAAGTTATATCGTAATAGTATAAACGTTATACATCATATAGTGATGCAATATAACGTTATAAGCCATATAGTGATGCAACATAACGTGATAAGTGATATAGTGATGTAATATAACGTTATAAGTTATATCGTACTAGTATAAACGTTATACATCATATAGTGATGCAATATAACGTTTTAAAGCGATACAGTGATGCAACATAACGTCATAAGTGATATAGTGATGCATTATAACGTTATAAGTTATAACGTAATAGTATAAACGTTATATAGTGGTGCAATATAACGTTATAAGTCATATAGTGATGCAGTACATCGTTATAGGTTATAACGTAATAGTAATATAACGTTATACGTCATATAGTGATGCAGTACATCGTTACAGGTTTATAACGTCATAGTATATGACGTTATACGTCATATAGTGGTGCAATATAACTTTATAAGTGATACAGTGATGCAATATAACTTTATGCATTATAACGTAATAGCATATAACGTTAATCGTCCACATAGTGATGCAATATATCGTTATACGTTGCAACGTAATACCCCATAACGTTATACGTCATATAGTTAATGCAATATAAAGTTATACGTTAAAACGTAATACTCCATATCGTTACACGTCTTATAGTAATGCAATATGTCGTAATATGTTGTAACGTAATGCTCCATAACGTTATGCGTCATATAGTAATGCAATATAACGTTATACATTATAACGTAATAGTATATAACGTTATACGTCACATAGTGATGCAATATATCGATATCCGTTATAACGTTGTAGTATATAACGTTATACGTCATATAGTGGTGCAATATAACGTTATAAGTGATATAGTGATGCTACATAACGTCATACCTTATAACGTAATAGTATACAACGTTATACGTCATATAGTGATGCAGTACATCGTTATAGGTTATAACGCAATAGTATATAACGTTATGCGTCACATAGTAGTGCAACATATCGTTATACGTTGTAACGTAATGCTCCATAACGTTATGCGTCATATAGTAATGCAATATAACGTTATACGTTATAAACGTAACAGTATATGACGTTATTCGTCATATGGTGATGCAACATGTAGTCATACGTTATAGCGTAATTCTCCATAACGTTATACGTTACAATGTAATAGTATATGACGTTATGCGTCATATAGTGATACAATATAACGTTATAAGTGATATAGTGATGCAATTATAACGTTATAAGTGATATTGTGATGCAATGTAACGTTATGCGTTATAACGTAATAGTATAAATAGTTATACGATATAAGGTAATACTCTATAACGCTATACGTTATAACGTAATAGTTCATAACGTTATACGTCATGTTGCGATGCTATATAATGTTATAAGTGATATAGTGATGCAATATAACGTTATACATTATAACGTAATAGTATATAACGTTATACGTCATATAGTGATGCAGTACATCGTTATAGGTTATAACCTAATAGTATATGACGTTATACGTCATATAGTGGTGCAATATATCGTTATACCTTATAACGTAATACTATATAAGGTTATACTTCATATAGTGATGCAATATATCGTTATACCTTATTAATGTAATAGTATATAAGGTTGTACTTCATATAGTGATGCAATATACCGTTATACCTTATAACGTAATACTATATAAGGTTATACTCCATATAGTGATGCATTATATCGTTATACCTTATAAACGTCATAGTATATAACGTTATACGTCATATAGTGACGCAGAATAACATTATAGGTTGTAACGTAATACTCTATAACGTTATACGTCATATAGTGATGCAATATAACGTTATAAGTTATAACGTAATAGTATAAACGTTATACATCATAGGGTGATGCAATATAACGTCTATACCTTATAATGTAATAGATATAAGGTTATACTTCATATAGTGATGCAATATATCGTTATACCTTATAACGTAATACTATATAAGGTTATACTTCACATAGTGATGTAATATACCGTTATACATTATAACGTAATAGTATATAATGTTATACGTCTTACAATGATGCAATATACGCTAATACGTAATAACGTAATAGTTCATAACGTTATACGTCAAATAGGGATGCAGTACAACGTTATAGGTTATAACGTAATAGTATATGACATTATACGTCACATAGTGAATGCAGTACAACGATATAGGTTATAACGTAATAGTATATGATATTATACGTCATATAGTGGTGCAATATAACGTTATAAGTGCCATAGTAGTGCAATATAACGTTATGCCTTATAACCTAATAGTATATAACGTTATACGTCATATAGTGATGCAATATAACGTTATACCTTATAACGTAAAAGTATATAACGTTATACGTCACATGGTAATGCAATATGTCGTTTTACGTTGTAACGTAGTGCTCCATAACGTTATACGTCATATAGTAATGCAATATAACGTTAGGCGTTATAACGTAACAGTATATGACGTTATTCGTCATATAGTGATGCAATATGTAGTCATACGTTATAGCGCAATACTCTATAACGTTATACGTTATAATGTAATAGTATATGACGTTATGAGTCATATAGTGATGCAATATAACGTTATAAGTGATATAGTGATGCAATATGACGTTATAAGTGATATAGTGATGCAATATAACGTTATGCGTTATAACGTACTAGTATATAACGATTATAATCATATAGTGATGCAATATAACGTTATAAGTGATATAGTGATGCAATATAACGTTATGCGTTATAACGTAATAGTATAAATCGTTATACGATATAAGGTAATACTCTATAACGCTATACGTTATAACGTAATAGTTCATAACGTTATACGTCATATAGGGATGCTGTATAACGTTATAAGTGATATAGTGATGCAATATAAACGTTATACCTTTATAACGTAATAGTATATAACGTTATACGTCATATAGTGGTGCAGTACAACGTTATATGTTATAACTTAATAGTATATGACGTCATCCGTCATATAGTGGTGCAATATATCGTTATACCTAATAACGTAATAGTTATAAGGTTATACTTCATATAGTGATGCAATATATTGTTATACCTTATAACGTATATAGTATATAACGTTATACATCATATAGTGATGCAGTACATCGTTTATAGGTTATAACGTAATAGTATATAACGTTATACGTCATATAGTGGTGCAGTACGTCGTTATAGGTTATAACGTAATAGTATATGACGTTTACGTCATATAGTGGTGCAGTTTTAACGTTATAGGTTATAACGCAATAGTATATAACGTTATTCGTCACATAGTGATGCAATATATCGTTATGCGTTATAACGTAATAGCATATAACGTTATTCGTCACATAGTGATGCAATATATCGTTATATGTTATAACGTAATAGTATATAACGTTATAGGTCATATAGTGATTGCAGTAAAACGTTATAGGTTCTAACGCAATAGTATATAACGTTATACGTCAAATAGTGATGCAATATATCGTAATCTGTTATTACGTAATAGTATACGACGTTATACGTCATATTAGGGATGCTATATAACGTCATAAGTGATATAGTGATGCTAAATAACGTTATGGCTTATAGCGTAATAGTATATAACGTTATACGTCATATAGTGATGCAGTACATCGTTATAGGTTATAACGTAATAGTATATAAGGTTATACTTCCTGTAGTGGTGCAATTATCGTTATACCTTATAACGTAATAGTATACAACGTTATACGTCATATAGTGATGCAGTACATCGTTATAAGCTATAACGTAATAGTATATGACGTTATACGTCATATAGTGGTGCAATATATCGTTATACCTTATAACGTAAATAGTATACTAACGTTATACGTCATATAGTGATGCAGTACATCGTTATAGGTTATAAACGCATTAGTATATAACGTTATGCGTCACATAGTAGTGCAACATTTCGTTATACGTTGTAACGTAATGCTCCATAACGTTATGCGTCAATATAGTAATGCAATATAACCGTTATACGTTATAACGTAACAGTATATGACGTTATTCGTCATATAGTGATGCAACATGTAGTCATACGTTATAGCGTAATTCTCTATAACGTTATACGTTACAATGTAATAGTATATGACGTTATGCGTCATATAGTGATACAATATAACGTTATAAGTGATATAGTGATGCAATATAACGTTATAAGTGATATTGTGATGCAATGTAACGTTTATGCGTCTATAACGTAATAGTATAATAGTTATACGATATAAGGTAATACTCTATAAACGCTATACGTTATAACGTAATAGTTCATAACGTTATACGTCATATAGCGATGCTATATAATGTTATAAGTGATATAGTGATGCAATTATAACGTTATACATTATAACGTAATAGTATATAACGTTATACGTCATATAGTGATGCAGTACATCGTTATAGGTTATAACCTAATAGTATATGACGTTATACGTCATATAGTGGTGCAATATATCGTTATACTTTATAACGTAATACTATATAAGGTTATACTTCATATAGTGATGCAATATATCGTTATACCTTATAATGTAATAGTATATAAGGTTATACTTCATATAGTGATGCAATATACCGTTATACCTTATAACGTAATACTATATAAGGTTATACTTCATATAGTGATGCATTATATCGTTATACCTTATAACGTCATAGTATATAACGTTATACGTCATATAGTGACGCAGAATAACATTTATAGGTTGTAACGTAATACTCTATAACGTTATACGTCATATAGTGATGCAATATAACGTTATAAGTATTATAACGTAATAGTATAAACGTTATACATCATAGGGTGATGCAATATAACGTTATACCTTATAATGTAATAGTATATAAGGGTTATACTTCATATAGTGATGCAATATATCGTTATACCCGTTATAACGTAATAGTATATAAGGTTATACTTCACATAGTGATGGAATATAAGTTATACCTTATTACGTAATACTCCATAACGTTATAACGTTATATAGTAATGCAATATAACGTTATACGTCCACATAGTGATGTAATATTACCGTTATACATTATAACGTAATAGTATAATAATGTTATACGTCTTACAATGATGCAATATACGCTATACGTTATAACGTAATAGTTCATAACGTTATACGTCAAATAGGGATGCAGTACAACGTTATAGGTTATAACGTAATAGTAATATGACATTAATACGTCACATAGTGATGCAATTTAACGTTATGCGTTATAACGTAATAGTATAAATCGTCATACGTTTATAACGTAATACTCTATAACGTTATACGTTATAACGTAATAGTTCATATACGTTATACGTCATATAGGTATGCTATATAACGTCATACTTCACATAGTGCTGCAATATATCTTTATACCCTTATAACGTAATAGTATATAACGTTATTCGTCATACAGTGATGCAATATTACGATATACGTTATAACGTAATAGTATATAACGTTATACCGTCACATAGTAATGTAATATGTCGTTATACGTTAAATCGTAATACTTCATAACGTTATACTTCATATAGTGATGCAATATAACGTTATACGTTATAACGTAACAGAATATGACGTTATACGTCATATAGTGATGCAATATAAAGTTATAAGTGACATAGTGATGCAATAAAAACACCTATACGTTATAACGTAATAGTTCATATCGTTATACGACATATAGGGATGCTATATAACGTCATACGTCACATAGTGATGTAATATACCGTTATACATGATAACGTAATAGTAATAATGTTATACGTCTTACAATGATGCAATATAACGCTATACGTAATAACGTAATAGTTCATAACGTTATACGTCAAATAGGGATGCAGTACAACGTTATAGGTTATAACGTAATAGTATATGACATTATACGTCACATAGTGATTGCAGTACAACGTTATAGGTTATGACGTAATAGTATATGACATTATACGTCATATAGTGGTGCAATATAACGTTATAAGTGCCATAGTAGTGCAATATAACGTTATGCCTTATAACCTAATAGTATATAACGTTTATACGTCATATAGTGATGCAATATAACGTTATGCATTATAGCGTAAAAGTATATAACGTTATACGTCACATAGTGATGCAATATATCGTTATACCTTATAACGTAAAAGTATATAACGTTCTACGTCACATGGTAATGCAATATGTCGTTTTACGTTGTAACGTAGTGCTCCATAACGTTATAGGTCATATAGTATGCAATATAACGTTATACGTATAACGTAACAGTATATGACGTTATTCGTCATATAGTGATGCAATATGTAGTCATACGTTATAGCGCAATACTCTATAACGTTTATACGTTATAATGTAATAGTATATGACGTTATGAGTCATATAGTGATGCAATATAACGTTATAAGTGATATAGTGATGCAATATGACGTTATAAGTGATATAGTGATGCAATATAACGTTATGCGTTATAACGTACTAGTATATAACGATATAATTCATATAGTGATGCAATATAACGTTATATGTGATATAGTGATGCAATATAACGTTATAAGTGATATAGTGATGCAATATAACGTTATGCGTTATAACGTAATAGTATAAATCGTTATACGATATAAGGTAATACTCTATAACGCTATACGTTATAACGTAATAGTTCATAACGTTATACGTCATATAGTGGTGCAGTACAACGTTACATGTTATAACTTAAGAGTATATGACGTCATCCGTCATATAGTGGTGCAATATATCGTTATACCTAATAACGTAATAGTATATAAGGTTATACTTCATATAGTGATGCAATATATTGATATACCTTAAAACGTAATAGTATATAACGTTATACATCATATAGTGATGCAATATATCGTTATACCTTATAACGTAATAGTATACAACGTTATACATCATATAGAGGAGCAATATAACGTTATGCGTTATAACGTAAGAGTATATAACGTCACACGTCACATAGTGATGCAATATACCGTTATACCTTATAACGTAATAGTATATAATGTTATATGTCATATAGTGTTGCAACTAGCGTTATACGTAATAACGTAGTAGTATATATCGTTATACATCATATAGTGATGAAATATAAAGTTATAAGTGATATAATGATGCAATATAACGTTATGCGTTATAACGTAATAGTTCATAACGTTATACGTCATATAGTGATGCAGTATAACGTTATAGGTAACAACGTAATAGTTTATAACGTTATACGTCACATAGTGATGAAATATATCGTTATCCGTTATAACGTAGTAGTATATAACGTTATACGTCATATAGTGGTGCAATATAACGTTATGCATTATAACGTAGTAGTTTGTAACGTTATACGTCACATAGTAATGCAATATGTCGTTATACGTTGTAAGGTAATGCTACATATCGTTATTCGTCATATAGTAATGCAACATAACGTTATACGTAATAACGTAACAGTATATGACGTTATTAGTCATATAGTGATGCAATATGTAGTCATACGTTATAGCGTAATACTCTATTACGTTATACGTTATAATGTAATAATATATGACGTTATGCGTCATATAGTGATACAATATAACGTTATAAGTGATATCGTGGTGTAATATAACGTTTTACCTTATAACGTAATAGTATATAACGTTATACATCATATAGTGATGCAGTACATCGTTATAGGTTATAACGTAATAGTATATAACGTTATACGTCATATAGTGGTGCAGTACGTCGTTATAGGTTATAACGTAATAGTATATGACGTTTACGTCATATAGTGGTGCAGTTTAACGTTATAGGTTATAACGCAATAGTATATAACGTTATTCGTCACATAGTGATGCAATATATCGTTATGCGTTATAACGTAATAGCATATAACGTTAATCGTCACATAGTGATGCAATATATCGTTATACGTTGTAACGTAATACTCCATTACGTTATACGTCATATAGTAATGCATTATAACGTTATACGTTAAAACGTAATACTCCATATCGTTATACGTCATATAGTAATGCAATATGTCGTTATACGTTGTAACGTAATGCTCCATAACGTTATGCGTCATATAGTAATGCAATATAACGTTTTACATTATAAAGTAATAGTATATAACGTTATACGTTACATAGTGAGGCAATATATCGTTGTCTGTTATTACGTAATAGTATATGACGTTATACGTCATATAGGGATGCTATATAACGTCATAAGTGATATAGTGATGCTAAATAACGTTATGGCTTATAGCGTAATAGTATATAACGTTATACGTCATATAGTGATGCAGTACATCGTTATAGGTAATAACGTAATAGTATATGACGCTATACGTAATATAGTGGTGCAGTATATCGTTATACCTTATAACGTAATAGTATACAACGTTATACGTCATATAGTGATGCTGTACATCGTTATATGCTATAACGTAATAGTATATGACGTTATACGTCATATAGTGGTGCAATATATCGTTATAACTTATAACGTAATAGTATATAAGGTTATACTTCATGTAGTGGTGCAATATATCGTTATACCTTATAACGTAATAGTATACAACGTTATACGTCATATAGTGATGCAGTACATCGTTATAGGTTATAACGCAATAGTATATAACGTTATGCGTCACATAGTAGTGCAACATATCGTTATACGTTGTAACGTAATGCTCCATAACGTTATACGTCATATAGTAATGCAATATAACGTTATACGTTATAACGTAACAGTATATGACGTTATTCGTCATATAGTGATGCAACATGTAGTCATACGTTATAGCGTAATTCTCTATAACGTTATACGTTACAATGTAATAGTATATGACGTTATGCGTCATATAGTGATACAATATAACGTTATAAGTGATATAGTGATGCAATATAACGTTATAAGTGATATTGTGATGCAATGTAACGTTATGCGTTATAACGTAATAGTATAAATCGTTATACGATATAAGGTAATACTCTATAACGCTATACGTTATAACGTAATAGTTCATAACGTTATACGTCATATAGCGATGCTATATAATGTTATAAGTGACATAGTGATGCAATATAACGTTATACATTATAACGTAATAGTATATAACGTTATACGTCATATAGTGATGCAGTACATCGTTATAGGTTATAACCTAATAGTATATGACGTTATACGTCATATAGTGGTGCAATATATCGTTATACCTTATAATGTAATAGCATATAAGGTTATACTTCATATAGTGATGCAATATATCGTTATACCTTATAACGTAATACTATATAAGGTTATACTTCATATAGTGATGCATTATATCGTTATACCTTATAACGTCATAGTATATAACGTTATACATCATATAGTGTCGCAGAATAACATTATAGGTTGTAACGTAATACTATATAACGTTATACGTCATATAGTGATGCAATATAACGTTATAAGTTATAACGTAATAGTATAAACGTTATACATCATAGGGTGATGCAATATAACGTTATACCTTATAATGTAATAGTATATAAGGTTATACTTCATATAGTGATGCAATATATCGTTATACCTTATAACGTAATAGTATATAAGGTTATACTTCACATAGTGATGGAATATATAGTTATACCTTATTACGTAATGCTCCATAACGTTATACGTTATATAGTAATGCAATATAACGTTATACGTCACATAGTGATGTAATATACCGTTATACATTATAACGTAATAGTATATAATGTTATACGTCTTACAATGATGCAATATAACGCTATACGTTATAACGTAATAGTTCATAACGTTATACGTCAAATAGGGATGCAGTACAACGTTATAGGTTATAACGTAATAGTATATGACATTATACGTCACATAGTGATGCAATTTAACGGTATGCGTTATAACGTAATAGTATAAATCGTCATACGTTATAACGTAATACTCTATAACGTTATACGTTATAACGTAATAGTTCATAACGTTATACGTCATATAGGTATGCTATATAACGTCATACTTCACATAGTGCTGCAATATATCTTTATACCTTATAACGTAATAGTATATAACGTTATTCGTCATACAGTGATGCAATATAACGATATACGTTATAACGTAATAGTATATAACGTTATACGTCACATAGTAATGTAATATGTCGTTATACGTTAAATCGTAATACTTCATAACGTTATACTTCATATAGTGATGCAATATAACGTTATACGTTATAACGTAACAGAATATGACGTTATACGTCATATAGTGATGCAATATAAAGTTATAAGTGACATAGTGATGCAATAAAACACTATACGTTATAACGTAATAGTTCATAACGTTATACGACATATAGGGATGCTATATAACGTCATACGTCACATAGTGATGTAATATACCGTTATACATTATAACGTAATAGTATATAATGTTATACGTCTTACAATGATGCAATATAACGCTATACGTAATAACGAAATAGTTCATAACGTTATACGTCAAATAGGGATGCAGTACAACGTTATAGGTTATAACGTAATAGTATATGACATTATACGTCATATAGTGGTGCAATATAACGTTATAAGTGCCATAGTAGTGCAATATAACGTTATGCCTTATAACCTAATAGTATATAACGTTATACGTCATATAGTGATGCAATATAACGTTATGCATTATAGCGTAAAAGTATATAACGTTATACGTCACATAGTGATGCAATATATCGTTATACCTTATAACGTAAAAGTATATAACGTTCTACGTCACATGGTAATGCAATATGTCGTTTTACGTTGTAACGTAGTGCTCCATAACGTTATACGTCATATAGTAATGCAATATAACGTTATACGTTATAACGTAACAGTATATGACGTTATTCGTCATATAGTGATGCAATATGTAGTCATACGTTATAGCGCAATACTCTATAACGTTATACGTTATAATGTAATAGTATATGACGTTATGAGTCATATAGTGATGCAATATAACGTTATAAGTGATATAGTGATGCAATATGACGTTATAAGTGATATAGTGATGCAATATAACGTTATGCGTTATAACGTACTAGTATATAACGATATAATTCATATAGTGATGCAATATAACGTTATATGTGATATAGTGATGCAATATAACGTTATAAGTGATATAGTGATGCAATATAACGTTATGCGTTATAACGTAATAGTATAAATCGTTATACGATATAAGGTAATACTCTATAACGCTATACGTTATAACGTAATAGTTCATAACGTTATACGTCATATAGGGATGCTGTATAACGTTATAAGTGATATAGTGATGCAATATAACGTTATACCTTATAACGTAATAGTATATAACGTTATACGTCATAAAGTGGTGCAGTACAACGTTACATGTTATAACTTAAGAGTATATGACGTCATCCGTCATATAGTGGTGCAATATATCGTTATACCTAATAACGTAATAGTATATAAGGTTATACTTCATATAGTGATGCAATATATTGATATACCTTAAAACGTAATAGTATATAACGTTATACATCATATAGTGATGCAATATATCGTTATACCTTATAACGTAATAGTATACAACGTTATACAGCATATAGAGGAGCAATATAACGTTATGCGTTATAACGTAAGAGTATATAACGTCACACGTCACATAGTGATGCAATATACCGTTATACCTTATAACGTAATAGTATATAATGTTATATGTCATATAGTGTTGCAACTAGCGTTATACGTAATAACGTAGTAGTATATATCGTTATACATCATATAGTGATGAAATATAAAGTTATAAGTGATATAATGATGCAATATAACGTTATGCGTTATAACGTAATAGTTCATAACGTTATACGTCATATAGTGATGCAGTATAACGTTATAGGTAACAACGTAATAGTTTATAACGTTATACGTCACATAGTGATGAAATATATCGTTATCCGTTATAACGTAGTAGTATATAACGTTATACGTCATATAGTGGTGCAATATAGCGTTATGCATTATAACGTAGTAGTTTGTAACGTTATACGTCACATAGTAATGCAATATGTCGTTATACGTTGCAAGGTAATGCTACATATCGTTATTCGTCATATAGTAATGCAACATAACGTTAAACGTAATAACGTAACAGTATATGACGTTATTAGTCATATAGTGATGCAATATGTAGTCATACGTTATAGCGTAATACTCTATTACGTTATACGTTATAATGTAATAGTATATGACGTTATGCGTCATATAGTGATACAATATAACGTTATAAGTGATATCGTGGTGTAATATAACGTTTTACCTTATAACGTAATAGTATATAACGTTATACATCATATAGTGATGCAGTACATCGTTATAGGTTATAACGTAATAGTATATAACGTTATACGTCATATAGTGGTGCAGTACGTCGTTATAGGTTATAACGTAATAGTATATGACGTTTACGTCATATAGTGGTGCAGTTTAACGTTATAGGTTATAACGCAATAGTATATAACGTTATTCGTCACATAGTGATGCAATATATCGTTATGCGTTATAACGTAATAGCATATAACGTTAATCGTCACATAGTGATGCAATATATCGTTATACGTTGTAACGTAATACTCCATTACGTTATACGTCATATAGTAATGCATAATAACGTTATACGTTAAAACGTAATACTCCATATCGTTATACGTCATATAGTAATGCAATATGTCGTTATACGTTGTAACGTAATGCTCCATAACGTTATGCGTCATATAGTAATGCAATATAACGTTATACATTATAAAGTAATAGTATATAACGTTATACGTCACATAGTGATGCAATATATCGTTGTCTGTTATTACGTAATAGTATATGACGTTATACGTCATATAGGGATGCTATATAACGTCATAAGTGATATAGTGATGCTAAATAACGTTATGGCTTATAGCGTAATAGTATATAACGTTATACGTCATATAGTGATGCAGTACATCGTTATAGGTAATAACGTAATAGTATATGACGCTATACGTAATATAGTGGTGCAGTATATCGTTATACCTTATAACGTAATAGTATACAACGTTATACGTCATATAGTGATGCAGTACATCGTTATATGCTATAACGTAATAGTATATGACGTTATACGTCATATAGTGGTGCAATATATCGTTATAACTTATAACGTAATAGTATATAAGGTTATACTTCATGTAGTGGTGCAATATATCGTTATACCTTATAACGTAATAGTATACAACGTTATACGTCATATAGTGATGCAGTACATCGTTATAGGTTATAACGCAATAGTATATAACGTTATGCGTCACATAGTAGTGCAACATATCGTTATACGTTGTAACGTAATGCTCCATAACGTTATGCGTCATATAGTAATGCAATATAACGTTATACGTTATAACGTAACAGTATATGACGTTATTCGTCATATAGTGATGCAACATGTAGTCATACGTTATAGCGTAATTCTCTATAACGTTATACGTTACAATGTAATAGTATATGACGTTATGCGTCATATAGTGATACAATATAACGTTATAAGTGATATAGTGATGCAATATAACGTTATAAGTGATATTGTGATGCAATGTAACGTTATGCGTTATAACGTAATAGTATAAATCGTTATACGATATAAGGTAATACTCTATAACGCTATACGTTATAACGTAATAGTTCATAACGTTATACGTCATATAGCGATGCTATATAATGTTATAAGTGATATAGTGATGCAATATAACGTTATACATTATAACGTAATAGTATATAACGTTATACGTCATATAGTGATGCAGTACATCGTTATAGGTTATAACCTAATAGTATATGACGTTATACGTCATATAGTGGTGCAATATATCGTTATACCTTATAATGTAATAGCATATAAGGTTATACTTCATATAGTGATGCAATATATCGTTATACCTTATAACGTAATAGTATATAAGGTTATACTTCATATAGTGATGCATTATATCGTTATACCTTATAACGTAATAGTATATAACGTTATACGTCATATAGTGACGCAGTATAACATTATAGGTTGTAACGTAATACTCCATAACGTTATACGTCATATAGTAATGCAATATAACGTTATACGATAAAACGTAATACTCCATAACGTTATACGTCATATAGTGATGCATTATAATGTTATAAGTTATTACGTAATAGTATAAACGTTATACATCATATAGTGATGAAATATAACGTTATAAGTGATATAGTGATGCAATATAACGTTATAGGTTATAACGCAATAGTATATAACGTTATACGTCACATAGTGATGCAGTACATCGTTATAGGTTATAACCTAATAGTATATGACGTTATACGTCATATAGTGGTGCAATATATCGTTATACCTTATAATGTAATAGTATATAAGGTTATACTTCATATAGTGATGCAATATATCGTTATACCTTATAACGTAATAGTATGTAACGTTACACGTCATATAGTGACGCAGAATAACATTATAGGTTGTAACGTAATACTCCATAACTTTATACGTCATATAGTAATGCAACATAACGTTATACGATAAAACGTAATACTCCATAACGTTATACGTCATATAGTGATGCAATATAATGTTATAAGTTATAACGTAATAGTATAAACGTTATACATCATATAGTGATGCAATATAACGTTATAAGTGATATAGTGATGCAATATAACGTTATACCTTATAACGTAATAGTATGTAACGTTATACGTCATATACTGATGCAGTACATCGTTATAGGTTATAACGTAATAGTATAAACGTTATACATCATATAGTGATGCAATATAACGTTATACCTTATAACGTAATAGTATATAACGTTATACGTCACATAGTGATGCAATATAACATTATACCTTATAACGTAATAGTATATAAGGTTATACTTCATTTAGTGATGCAATATAACGATATGTATTATAACGTAATAGTATATAACATTATACGTCACATAGTGATGCAATATAACATTATACCTTATAACGCAATAGTATATAACGTTATACGTCATATAGTGATGCAATATGACGTTATGTGTTATAACGTAATAGTATATAACATTATACGTCACATAGTGATGCAATATATCCTTATACCTTATAACGCAATAGTATATAACGTTATACGTCATATAGTGACGCAGTATAACGTTATAGGTTGTAACGTAATACTCCATAACGTTATACGTCATACAGTAATGCAATATAACGTTATACGTTAAGACAGTATATGACGTTATACGTCATACAGTGATTCAGTATAACTTTATAGGTAATAACGTAATAGTATATAATGTTATACGTCACATAGTGATGAAATATATCTTTATCCGTTATAAGGTAATAGTATATAACGTTATACGTCATATAGTGATGCAATATAACGTTATGCATTATAACGTAATAGTATATAACGTTATACGTCACATAGTGATGCAATATAACGTTATATGTTATAACGCAATAGTATATAACGTTATACGTCATATAGTGATGCAATATAACGTTATGCATTATAACGTAATAGTATATAACGTTATATGTCACATAGTGATGCAATATAACGTTATATGTTATAACGCAATAGTGTATAACGTTATACGTCACATAGTCATGCAATATGTCGTTATACGTTGCAACGTAATGCTCCATAACTTTATGCGTCATATAGTAATGCAATATAACGTTATACGTTATAACGTAACAGTATATGACGTTATTCGTCATATAGTGATGCAATATAACGTTATAAGTGATATAGTGATGCGATATAACGTTATGGGTTATAACGTAATAGTTTAAATCGTAATACGATATAACGTAATACTCTATAACGCTATACGTTATAACGTAAGAGTTCATAACGTTATACGTCATATAGTGACGCAGTATAACGTTATAGGTGGTAACGTAATACTCCATAACGTTATACGTCATATAGTAATGCAATATAACGTTATATGTTGTAACAGTATATGACGTTATACGTCATATAGTGATGCAGTATAACGTGATAGGTAGTAACGTAATAGTATATAACGTTATAAGTCACATAGTGATGAAATATATCGTTATCCGTTATAAAGTAATAGTAATTAACGTTAAACGTCATATAGTGATGCAGTATAACGTTATAGGTTATAACACAATAGTATATAACGTTATACGTGACATAGTAATGCAATATGACGTTATACGTTGTAACGTAATGCTCCATAACGTTATGCGTTATATAGTAATGCAATATAACGTTATGCACTATAAGGTAATAGTATAAAACGTTAAACGTCATATAGTGGTGCAATATATCGTTATACCATATAATGTAATAATATATAAGGTTATATTTCATATAGTGATGCAATATATCGTTATACCTTATTACGTGATAGTATATAAGGTTATACTTCATATAGCGATGCATTATATCGTTATACCTTATAACGTAATAGTATATAACTTTATACGTCATATAGTGACGCAGTATAACATTATAGGTTGTAACGTAATACTCCATAATGTTATACGTCATATAGTAATGCAATATAACTTTATAAGTTATAACGTAATAGTAAAAACGTTATACGTCATATAGTAATGCAATATAACGTTATAAGTTATAACGTAATAGTATATAACGTTATACGTCATAAAGTGATGCATTATAACGTTATAGGTTATAACGCAATAGTATATATCGTTATACGTCACCTAGTGATGCAATATGTCGTTATACGTTGTAACGTAATACTCCATAACGTTATACGTCATATAGTGATGTAATATAACGTTATACGATAAGACGTAATACTCCATAACGTTATACGTCATATAGTGATGTAATATAACGTTATAAGTTATATCGTAATAGTATAAACGTTATACATCATATAGTGATGCAATATAACGTTATAAGCCATATAGTGATGCAACATAACGTCATAAGTGATATAGTGATGCATTATAACGTTATAAGTTATAACGTAATAGTATAAACGTTATACGTCATATAGTGGTGCAATATAACGTTATAAGTCATATAGTGATGCAGTACATCGTTATAGGTTATAACGTAATAGTATATAACGTTATACGTCATATAGTGATGCAATATAACGTTATAAGTTATAACGTAATAGTATAAACGTTATACATCATATAATGATGCAATGTAACGTTATAAGTGATATAGTGATTCAATATAACGTTATGAGTTATAACGTAATAGTATAAATCGTTATACGATATAAGGTAATACTCTATAACGCTATACGTTATAACGTAATAGTTCATAACGTTATACATCATATAGGGATGCTATGTAACGTTATAAGTGATATAGTGATGCAATATAACGTTATACCTCATAAGGTAATAGTATATAACGCTATACGTCATATAGTGTAGTAGTATAACGTTACAGGTTGTAACGTAATACTCCATAACGTTATACGTCATATAGTAATGCAGTATAACGTTATAAGTGCTACAGTGATGCAATATAACTTTATGCATTATAACGTAATAGCATATAACGTTATTCGTCACATAGTGATGCAATATATCGTTATACGTTGCAACGTAATACCCCATAACGTTATACGTCATATAGTAATGCAATATAAAGTTATACGTTAAAACGTAATACTCCATATCGTTACACGTCTTATAGTAATGCAATATGTCGTTATATGTTGTAACGTAATGCTCCATAACGTTATGCGTCATATAGTAATGCAATGTAACGTTATACATTATAACGTAATAGTATATAACGTTATACGTCACATAGTGATGCAATATATGGATATCCGTTATAACGTTGTAGTATATAACGTTATACGTCACATAGTGGTGCAATATAACGTTATGCATTATAACGTAGTAGTTTGTAACGTTATACGTCACATAGTGATGCAATATATCGATATGCGTTGTAACGTAATACTCCATAACGTTATGCGTCATATAGTAATGCAATATAACGTTATACATTATAACGTAATAGTATATAAGGTTATACGTCATATAGTGATGCAGTATAACGTTATAGGTAACAACGTGATAGTTTATAACGTCATACGTCACATAGTGATGAAATATATCGTTATCCGTTATAACGTAGTAGTATATAACGTTATACGTCATATAGTGATGCAATATAACGTTATAAGCGATATAGTGATGCCATATAACGTTATACCTTATAACGTAATAGTATATAACGTCATACGTCATATAGTGATGCAGTACAACGTTATAGGTTATAATGTAATAGTATATGACGTTATACGTCATATAGTGGCGCAATATAACCTTATAAGTGATATAGTGATGTAATATAACGTTATACGTTATAACGTAACAGAATGTGACGTTATACGTCATATAGTGATGCAGTATAACGTTACAGGTTATAACGTAATAGTATATAACGTTATACGTCACATAGTGATGGAATATATAGTTATACCTTGTAACGTAATACACCATAACGTTATACGTCAAATAGTGATGCAATATAACGTTATACGTTATAGCGTAACGGAATATGACGTTACACGTCATATAGTGATGCAATATAACGTAATACGTTATAACGTAACAGAATGTGACGTTATACGTCATATAATGATGCAATATAACGTTATAAGTGATATAGTGATGCTATATACCGTTATACCTTATAACGTAATAGTATAAATCGTTATACGATATGAGGTAATACTCTATAACGCTATACGTTATAACGTAATAGTATATAAGGTTATACGTCGTACAATGATGCAATATAACATTATCCGTTATAGCGTAATAGTATATAAGGTTATACTTCATATAGTGATGCAATATATCGTTATACTTTATAACGTAATCATATATAGCGTTATACGTCATATAGTGGTCCAGTATAACGTTATAGGATATAACGTAATAGTATATAACGTTATACGTCACATAGTGATGGAATATATAGTTATACCTTGTAACGTAATACTCCATAACGTTATACGTTATAACGTAATATTTCATAACTTTGTACGTCATATAGTGATACAGTATAACGTTATAGGAATAACGTAATAGTATATAAGGTTATACTTCACATAGTGATGGAATATATAGTTATACCTTATAACGTAATACTCCATAACGTTATACGTCATATAGTAATGCAATATAACGTTATACGTCACATAGTGATGTAATATACCGTTATACATTATAACGTAATAGTATATAATGTCATACGTCTTACAATGATGCAATATAACGCTATACGTTATAACGTAATAGTTCATAACGTTATACGTCAAATAGGGATGCAGTACAACGTTATAGGTTATAACGTAATAGTATATGACATTATACGTCACATAGTGATGCAATTTAACGTTATGCGTTATAACGTAATAGTATAAACCGTCATACGTTATAACGTAATACTCTATAACGTTATACGTTATAACGTAATAGTTCATAACGTAATACTCTATAACGTTATACGTTATAACGTAATAGTTCATAACGTTATACGTCATATAGGTATGCTATATAACGTCATACTTCACACAGTGATGCAATATATCTTTATACCTTATAACGTAATAGTATATAACGTTATTCGTCATACAGTGATGCAATATAACGATATACGTTATAACGTAATAGTATATAACGTTATACGTCACATAGTAATGAAATATGTCGTTATACGTTAAATCGTAATACTTCATAACGTTATACTTCATATAGTGATGCAATATAACGTTATACGTTATAACGTAACAGAATATGACGTTATACGTCATATAGTGATGCAATATAAAGTTATAAGTGACATAGTGATGCAATAAAACACTATACGTTATAACGTAATAGTTCATAACGTTATACGACATATAGGGATGCTATATAACGTCATACGTCACATAGTGATGTAATAAACCGTTATACAATATAACGTAATAGTATATAATGTTATACGTCTTACAATGATGCAATATAACGCCATACGTAATAACGTAATAGTTCATAACGTTATACGTCAAATAGGGATGCAGTACAACGTTATAGGTTATAACGTAATAGTATATGACATTATACGTCACATAGTGATGCAGTACAACGTTATAGGTTATAACGTAATAGTATATGATATTATACGTCATATAGTGGTGCAATATAACGTTATAAGTGCCATAGTAGTGCAATATAACGTTATGCCTTATAACCTAATAGTATATAACGTTATACGTCATATAGTGATGCAATATAACGTTATGCATTATAGCGTAAAGGTATATAACGTTATACGTCACATAGTGATGCAATATATCGTTATACCTTATAACGTAAAAGTATATAACGTTATGCGTCACATAGTAGTGCAACATATCGTTATACGTTGTAACGTAATGCTCCATAACGTTATGCGTCATATAGTAATGCAATATAACGTTATACGTTATAACGTAACAGTATATGACGTTATTCGTCATATAGTGATGCAAGATGTAGTCATACGTTATAGCGTAATTCTCTATAACGTTATACGTTACAATGTAATAGTATATGACGTTATGCGTCATATAGTGATACAATATAACGTTATAAGTGATATAGTGATGCAATATAACGTTATAAGTGATATTGTGATGCAATGTAACGTTATGCGTTATAACGTAATAGTATAAATTGTTATACGATATAAGGTAATACTCTATAACGCTATCCGTTATAACGTAATAGTTCATAACGTTATACGTCATATAGCGATGCTATATAATGTTATAAGAGATATAGTGATGCAATATAACGTTATACATTATAACGTAATAGTATATAATGTTATACGTCATATAGTGATGCAGTACATCGTTATAGGTTATAACCTAATAGTATATGACGTTATACGTCATATAGTGGTGCAATATATCGTTATACCTTATAACGTAATACTATATAAGGTTATACTTCATATAGTGATGCAATATATCGTTATACCTTATAATGTAATAGTATATAAGGTTATACTTCATATAGTGATGCAATATACCGTTATACCTTATAACGTAATACTATATAAGGTTATACTTCATATAGTGATGCATTATATCGTTATACCTTATAACGTAATAGTATATAACGTTATACGTCATATAGTGACGCAGAATAACATTATAGGTTGTAACGTAATACTCTATAACGTTATACGTCATATAGTGATGCAATATAACGTTATAAGTTATAACGTAATAGTATAAACGTTATACATCATATAGTGATGCAATATAACGTTATACCTTATAATGTAATAGTATATAAGGTTATACTTCATATAGTGATGCAATATATCGTTATACCTTATTACGTGATAGTATATAAGGTTATACTTCATATAGCGATGCATTATATCGTTATACCTTATAACGTAATAGTATATAACTTTATACGTCATATAGTGACGCAGTATAACATTATAGGTTGTAACGTAATACTCCATAATGTTATACGTCATATAGTAATGCAATATAACTTTATAAGTTATAACGTAATAGTAAAAACGTTATACGTCATATAGTAATGCAATATAACGTTATAAGTTATAACGTAATAGTATATAACGTTATACGTCATAAAGTGATGCATTATAACGTTATAGGTTATAACGCAATAGTATATATCGTTATACGTCACCTAGTGATGCAATATGTCGTTATACGTTGTAACGTAATACTCCATAACGTTATACGTCATATAGTGATGTAATATAACGTTATACGATAAGACGTAATACTCCATAACGTTATACGTCATATAGTGATGTAATATAACGTTATAAGTTATATCGTAATAGTATAAACGTTATACATCATATAGTGATGCAATATAACGTTATAAGCCATATAGTGATGCAACATAACGTCATAAGTGATATAGTGATGCATTATAACGTTATAAGTTATAACGTAATAGTATAAACGTTATACGTCATATAGTGGTGCAATATAACGTTATAAGTCATATAGTGATGCAGTACATCGTTATAGGTTATAACGTAATAGTATATAACGTTATACGTCATATAGTGATGCAATATAACGTTATAAGTTATAACGTAATAGTATAAACGTTATACATCATATAATGATGCAATGTAACGTTATAAGTGATATAGTGATTCAATATAACGTTATGAGTTATAACGTAATAGTATAAATCGTTATACGATATAAGGTAATACTCTATAACGCTATACGTTATAACGTAATAGTTCATAACGTTATACATCATATAGGGATGCTATGTAACGTTATAAGTGATATAGTGATGCAATATAACGTTATACCTCATAAGGTAATAGTATATAACGCTATACGTCATATAGTGTAGTAGTATAACGTTACAGGTTGTAACGTAATACTCCATAACGTTATACGTCATATAGTAATGCAGTATAACGTTATAAGTGCTACAGTGATGCAATATAACTTTATGCATTATAACGTAATAGCATATAACGTTATTCGTCACATAGTGATGCAATATATCGTTATACGTTGCAACGTAATACCCCATAACGTTATACGTCATATAGTAATGCAATATAAAGTTATACGTTAAAACGTAATACTCCATATCGTTACACGTCTTATAGTAATGCAATATGTCGTTATATGTTGTAACGTAATGCTCCATAACGTTATGCGTCATATAGTAATGCAATGTAACGTTATACATTATAACGTAATAGTATATAACGTTATACGTCACATAGTGATGCAATATATGGATATCCGTTATAACGTTGTAGTATATAACGTTATACGTCACATAGTGGTGCAATATAACGTTATGCATTATAACGTAGTAGTTTGTAACGTTATACGTCACATAGTGATGCAATATATCGATATGCGTTGTAACGTAATACTCCATAACGTTATGCGTCATATAGTAATGCAATATAACGTTATACATTATAACGTAATAGTATATAAGGTTATACGTCATATAGTGATGCAGTATAACGTTATAGGTAACAACGTGATAGTTTATAACGTCATACGTCACATAGTGATGAAATATATCGTTATCCGTTATAACGTAGTAGTATATAACGTTATACGTCATATAGTGATGCAATATAACGTTATAAGCGATATAGTGATGCCATATAACGTTATACCTTATAACGTAATAGTATATAACGTCATACGTCATATAGTGATGCAGTACAACGTTATAGGTTATAATGTAATAGTATATGACGTTATACGTCATATAGTGGCGCAATATAACCTTATAAGTGATATAGTGATGTAATATAACGTTATACGTTATAACGTAACAGAATGTGACGTTATACGTCATATAGTGATGCAGTATAACGTTACAGGTTATAACGTAATAGTATATAACGTTATACGTCACATAGTGATGGAATATATAGTTATACCTTGTAACGTAATACACCATAACGTTATACGTCAAATAGTGATGCAATATAACGTTATACGTTATAGCGTAACAGAATATGACGTTACACGTCATATAGTGATGCAATATAACGTAATACGTTATAACGTAACAGAATGTGACGTTATACGTCATATAATGATGCAATATAACGTTATAAGTGATATAGTGATGCTATATACCGTTATACCTTATAACGTAATAGTATAAATCGTTATACGATATGAGGTAATACTCTATAACGCTATACGTTATAACGTAATAGTATATAAGGTTATACGTCGTACAATGATGCAATATAACATTATCCGTTATAGCGTAATAGTATATAAGGTTATACTTCATATAGTGATGCAATATATCGTTATACTTTATAACGTAATCATATATAGCGTTATACGTCATATAGTGGTCCAGTATAACGTTATAGGATATAACGTAATAGTATATAACGTTATACGTCACATAGTGATGGAATATTTAGTTATACCTTATAACGTAATACTCCATAACGTTATACGTCATATAGTGATGCAGTATAACGTTATACGTGATATGGTGATGCAATAAAACGTTATGCGATATAACGTAATACTATATAAGGTTAAACTTCATATAGTGGTCCAGTATAACATTATAGGATATAACGTAATAGTATATAACGTTATACGTCACATAGTGATGGAATATATAGTTATACCTTGTAACGTAATACTCCATAACGTTATACGTTATAACGTAATATTTCATAACTTTGTACGTCATATAGTGATACAGTATAACGTTATAGGAATAACGTAATAGTATATAAGGTTATACTTCACATAGTGATGGAATATATAGTTATACCTTATAACGTAATACTCCATAACGTTATACGTCATATAGTAATGCAATATAACGTTATACGTCACATAGTGATGTAATATACCGTTATACATTATAACGTAATAGTATATAATGTCATACGTCTTACAATGATGCAATATAACGCTATACGTTATAACGTAATAGTTCATAACGTTATACGTCAAATAGGGATGCAGTACAACGTTATAGGTTATAACGTAATAGTATATGACATTATACGTCACATAGTGATGCAATTTAACGTTATGCGTTATAACGTAATAGTATAAACCGTCATACGTTATAACGTAATACTCTATAACGTTATACGTTATAACGTAATAGTTCATAACGTAATACTCTATAACGTTATACGTTATAACGTAATAGTTCATAACGTTATACGTCATATAGGTATGCTATATAACGTCATACTTCACACAGTGATGCAATATATCTTTATACCTTATAACGTAATAGTATATAACGTTATTCGTCATACAGTGATGCAATATAACGATATACGTTATAACGTAATAGTATATAACGTTATACGTCACATAGTAATGAAATATGTCGTTATACGTTAAATCGTAATACTTCATAACGTTATACTTCATATAGTGATGCAATATAACGTTATACGTTATAACGTAACAGAATATGACGTTATACGTCATATAGTGATGCAATATAAAGTTATAAGTGACATAGTGATGCAATAAAACACTATACGTTATAACGTAATAGTTCATAACGTTATACGACATATAGGGATGCTATATAACGTCATACGTCACATAGTGATGTAATAAACCGTTATACAATATAACGTAATAGTATATAATGTTATACGTCTTACAATGATGCAATATAACGCCATACGTAATAACGTAATAGTTCATAACGTTATACGTCAAATAGGGATGCAGTACAACGTTATAGGTTATAACGTAATAGTATATGACATTATACGTCACATAGTGATGCAGTACAACGTTATAGGTTATAACGTAATAGTATATGATATTATACGTCATATAGTGGTGCAATATAACGTTATAAGTGCCATAGTAGTGCAATATAACGTTATGCCTTATAACCTAATAGTATATAACGTTATACGTCATATAGTGATGCAATATAACGTTATGCATTATAGCGTAAAGGTATATAACGTTATACGTCACATAGTGATGCAATATATCGTTATACCTTATAACGTAAAAGTATATAACGTTATGCGTCACATAGTAGTGCAACATATCGTTATACGTTGTAACGTAATGCTCCATAACGTTATGCGTCATATAGTAATGCAATATAACGTTATACGTTATAACGTAACAGTATATGACGTTATTCGTCATATAGTGATGCAAGATGTAGTCATACGTTATAGCGTAATTCTCTATAACGTTATACGTTACAATGTAATAGTATATGACGTTATGCGTCATATAGTGATACAATATAACGTTATAAGTGATATAGTGATGCAATATAACGTTATAAGTGATATTGTGATGCAATGTAACGTTATGCGTTATAACGTAATAGTATAAATTGTTATACGATATAAGGTAATACTCTATAACGCTATCCGTTATAACGTAATAGTTCATAACGTTATACGTCATATAGCGATGCTATATAATGTTATAAGAGATATAGTGATGCAATATAACGTTATACATTATAACGTAATAGTATATAATGTTATACGTCATATAGTGATGCAGTACATCGTTATAGGTTATAACCTAATAGTATATGACGTTATACGTCATATAGTGGTGCAATATATCGTTATACCTTATAACGTAATACTATATAAGGTTATACTTCATATAGTGATGCAATATATCGTTATACCTTATAATGTAATAGTATATAAGGTTATACTTCATATAGTGATGCAATATACCGTTATACCTTATAACGTAATACTATATAAGGTTATACTTCATATAGTGATGCATTATATCGTTATACCTTATAACGTAATAGTATATAACGTTATACGTCATATAGTGACGCAGAATAACATTATAGGTTGTAACGTAATACTCTATAACGTTATACGTCATATAGTGATGCAATATAACGTTATAAGTTATAACGTAATAGTATAAACGTTATACATCATATAGTGATGCAATATAACGTTATACCTTATAATGTAATAGTATATAAGGTTATACTTCATATAGTGATGCAATATATCGTTATACCTTATAACGTAATAGTATATAAGGTTATACTTCATATAGTGATGCATTATATCGTTATAGCTTATAACGTAATAGTATATAACGTTATACGTCATATAGTGACGCAGTATAACATTATAGGTTGTAACGTAATACTCCATAACGTTATACGTCATATAGTAATGCAATATAACGTTATACGATAAAACGAAATACTCCATAACGTTATACGTCATATAGTGATGCAATATAATGTTATAAGTTATAACGTAATAGTATAAACGTTATACATCATATAGTGATGCAATATAACGTTATAAGTGATATAGTGATGCAATATAACGTTATACCTTATAACGTAATAGTATATAACGTTATACGTCATATAGTGATGCAGTATAACGTTATACCTTATAACGTAATAGTATATAACGTTATACGTCACATAGTGATGCATTACATCGATATAGGTTATAGCGTAATATTATATGACGTTATACGTCATATAGTGGTGCAATATATCGTTATACCTTTTAACGTAAGAGTATATATGATTGTACTTCATATAGTGATGCAATATGTAGTCATACGTTATAGCGTAATACTCTATTACGTTATACGTTATAATGTAATAGTATATGACGTTATGCGTCATAGAGTGATACAATATAACGTGATAAGTGATATAGTGGTGTAATATAACGTTTTACCTTATAGCGTAATAGTATATAACGTTATACGTCATATAGTGATGCAGTACATCCTTATAGGTTATAACGTAATAGTATATAACGTTATACATCACATAGTGATGCAGTACAACGATATAGGTTATAGCGTAGTATTATATGACGTTATACGTCATATAGTGGTGCAATATATCGTTATACCTTATAACGTAAGAGTATATATGGTTATACTTCATATAGTGATGCAATATATCGTTATACCTTATAACCTAATGGTATATAACGTTATACGTCGTATAGTGACGGAGTATAACGCTAGAGGTAGTAACGTAATACGCCATAACGTTATACGTCATATAGTAATGCAATATAACGTTATACGTTATAATAGTATATGACGTTATACGTCAATTAGTGATGCAGTATAACGTTATAGGGAATAACGTAATAGTATATAACGTTACACGTCACATAGTGATGCAGTACATCGTTATAGATTATAACGTAACAGTATATGACGTTATACGTCATGTAGTTGTGCAATATATCGTTATACCTTATAACGTAATAGTATATAAGGTTATACTTCATATAGTGATGCAATATATCGTTATACCTTATAACGTACGAGTATATAAGGTTATACTTCATATAGTGATGCAATATATCGTTATACCTTATAACGTAATAGTATATAACGCTATACGTCATATAGTGGCGCAGTATAACGTTATAGGTTTTAACGTAATACTCCATAATATTATACTTCATATAGTAATGCAATATAACGTTATAAGTTATAACGTAATAGTATAAACGTTATACGTCATATAGTGGTGCAATATAACGTTATAAGTCATATAGTGATGCAGTACATCGTTATAGGTTATAACGTAATAGTATATAACGTTATACGTCATATAGTGATGCAGTACATCGTTATAGGTTATAACGTCATAGTATATGACGTTATACGTCATATAGTGGTGCAATAT
Source organism: Bombus affinis (assembly GCF_024516045.1). Lineage (NCBI taxonomy): Eukaryota > Metazoa > Arthropoda > Insecta > Hymenoptera > Apidae > Bombus > Bombus affinis. Next base: position 112,949 of record NW_026108950.1, on the reverse strand, counting down.
AACGTCATAAGTGATATAGTGATGCATTATAACGTTATAAGTTATAACGTAATGTTATAAACGTTATACGTCATATAGTGGTGCAATATAACGTTATAAGTCATATAGTGATGCAGTACATCGTTATAGGTTATAACGTAATAGTATATAACGCTATACGTCATATAGTGACGCAGTATAACGTTATAGGTTGTAACGTAATACTCCATAACGTTATACGTCATATAGTGATGCATTATAACGTTATACGTTATAACGCATTAGTATATGACGTTATACGTGATATAGTGATGCTGTATAACGTTATAGGTTATAACGCAACAGTATATAACGTTATACGTCACATAGTAATGCAATATGTCGTTATACGTTGTAACGTAATGCTCCACAATGTTATACGTCATATAGTAATGCAATATAACGTTATACGTTATAACGTAACAGTATATGGCGTTATTTGTCAAATAGCGTTGCAATATGTAGTCATACGTTATAGCGTAATTCTCTATAACGTTATACGTTATAATGTAATAGTATATGACGTTATGCGTCATATAGTGATGCAATATAACGTTATAAGTGATATAGTGATGCAATATAACGTTATACCTTATAACGTAATAGTATATAACGTTATACGCCATATAGTGATGCAGTACAACGTTATAGGTTATAACATTATAGTATATAACGTTATACGTCACATAGTAGTGCAATATGTCGTTATACGTTGTAACGTAATGCTCGATAACGTTATACGTCATATAGTAATGCAATCTAACGTTATACGTTATAACGTAACAGTATATGACGTTATTCGTCATATAGTGATGCAATATAACGTTATATGTGATATAGTGATGCAATATAACGTTATAAGTGATATAGTGATGCAATATAACGTTATGCGTTATAACGTAATAGTATAAATCGTTATACGATAAAAGGTAATACTCTATAACGCTATACGTTATAACGTAATAGTTCATAACGTTATACGTCATATAGAGATGCTATATAACGTTATAAGTGATATAGTGATGCATTATAACTTTATACCTTATAACGTAATAGTATATAAGGTTATACTTCATATAGTGATGCAATATATCGTTATACCTTATAACGTAATAGTATATAACGTTATTCGTCAGATAGTGACGCAGTATAACGTTATAGGTAATAACGTAATAGAATATAACTTTATGCTTCACGTAGTGATGAAATATATCGTTATCCGTTATAACGTAATTGTATATAACGTTATACGTCATATAGTGATGCATTAGAACGTTATGCATTATACGTAATAGTATATAACGTTATACGTCATATAGTGATGCTGTATAACGTTATAGGTTATAGCGCAATAGTATATAACGTGATACGTCACATAGTAATGCAATTTGCCGTTATACATTGTAACGTAATGCTCCACAACGTTATACGTCATATAGTACTGCAATATAACGTTGTACGTTATAACGTAACAGTATATGGCGTTATTTGTCAAATAGCGATGCAATATGTAGTCATACGTTATAGCGTAATACTCTATAACGTTATACGTTATAATGTAATAGTATATGACGTTATGCGTCATATAGTGATGCAGTATAACGTTATAAGTGATATAGTGATGCGATATAACGTTATACCTTATAACGTAATAGTATATAACGTTATACGCCATACAGTGATGCACTACAACGTTATAAGTTATAACGTTATAGTATATGACGTTATAGTCATATAGTGGTGCAATATAACGTTATAAGTGATATAGTGATGCAATATAACGTTATGCGTTATAACGTAATAGTATATAACGTTATACGTCATATAGTGATGCAGTACAACGTTATAGGTTATAACATAATAGTATATAACGTTATACGTCACATAGTGATGCAATATATCGTTATACGTTGTAACGTAATACTCCATAACGTTATACGTCATATAGTGATGCAATATAACGTTATAAGTGATATAGTGATGCAATATAACGTTATACCTTATAACGTAATAGTATATAACGTTATACGTCATATAGTGTTGCAGTACAACGTTATAGGTTATAACGTAATAGTATATAACGTTATACGTCACATAGTGATGCAATATATCGTTATACGTTGTAACGTAATGCTCCATAACGTTATACGTCATATAATAATGCAATATAACGTTATACGTTATAACGTAACAGTATATGACGTTATTTGCCATATAGCGATGCCATATGTAGTCATACGTGATACCGTACTTCTCTATAACGTTATACGTTATAATGTAATAGTATATGACGTTATGCGTCATATAGTGATGCAATATAACGTTATAAGTGATATAGTGATGCAATATAACGTTATACCTTATAACGTAATAGTATATAACGTTTTACGTCATATAGTGATGCAGTACAACGTTATAGGTTATAACGTAATAGTATATAATGTTATACGTCACATAGTAGTGCAATATGTCGTTATACGTTGTAACGTAATGCTCGAGAACGTTATACGTCATATAGTAATGCAATCTAACGTTATACGTTATAACGTAACAGTATATGACGTGATACGTCATATAGTGGTGCAATATAACGTTATAAGTGATATAGTGATGCAATATATCGTTATACCTTATAACGTAATTGTATATAACGTTACACGTCACATAGTGATGAAATATATCGTTATCCGTTATAACGTAATAGTATATAAAGTTATACGTCAAATAGTGATGCAATATAACGTTATAAGTGATATAGTGATGCAATATAACGCTATACTTTATAACGTAATAGTTCATAACGTTATACGTCATATAGGCATTCTATATAACGTTATATGTGATATAGTGATGCAATATAACGTTATACGTTAAAACGTAATACTCCATAACGTTATACGTCATATAGAGATGCAATATAACGTTATAAGTTATAACGTAATAGTATAAACGTTATACATCATGTAGTGATGCAATATAACGTCATAAGTGATATAGTGATGCAATATAACGTTATAAGTCATATAGTGATGCAATATAACGTTATGCGTTATAACGTAATAGTATATAACGTTATACGCCATATAGTGATGCAGTACAACGTTATAGGTTATAACGTAATAGTATATGACGTTATACGTCATAAGGTGGTGCAATATAACGTTATAAGTTATAACGTAATAGTATAAAGGTTATACGTCATACAGTGGTGCAATGTAACGTTATAAGTGATATAATGATGCAATGTAACCTTATGCGTTATAGCGTAATAGCATATAACGTTATACGTCATATAGTGACGCAGTATAACGTTACAGGTTATAACGCAATAGTGTATAACGTTATACGTCACATAGTGATGCAATATAACGTTATACGTTAAAACGTAATACTCCATAACGTTATACGTCATATAGAGATGCAATATATCGTTATACGTTATAACGTAATAGTCTATATCGTTATACGTCATATAGTGGTGGAATATATTGTTATACGTTATAACGTAATATTATATAACGTTATACTTCGTATAGTGATGGAGTATATAGTTATACCTAATAACGTAGTAGTATATAACGTTATACGTCATATAGTGATGCAGTATAACGTTATAGGTTATAACGTAATAGTCTATATCGTTATACGTCATATAGTAATGCATTATGTCGTTATACGTTATACCGTAATACTCCGTAACGTTATACATGATATAGAGATGCAATATAACGTTATACGTTATAACGTAACGGTATATGACGTTATACGTCTTATAGTGATGCAATATATCGTTATACGTTACAACGTAATAGTCTATATCGTTATACGTCATATAGTGGTGGAATATATTGTTATACGTTATAACGTAATATTATATAACGTTATACATCACATAGTGATGGAGTATATAGTTATACCTAATAACGTAGTAGTATATAACGTTATACGTCATATAGTGATGCAGTATAACGTTATAGGTTATAACGTAATAGTCTATATCGTTATACGTCATATAGTGATGCAGTATAACGTTATAGTTTATGACGTAATAGTATATAACGCTATACGTCACATAGTAATGCATTATGTCGTTATACGTTATACCGTAATACTCCGTAACGTTATACGTCATATAGAGATGCAATATAACGTTATGCGTGATATAGTGATGCAATATAACGTTATACGTTATAACGTACTAGTATATAACGTTATAAGTCATATAGTGATACAGTACAACGTTATAGGCTATAACGTAATAGTATATGACGTTATACGCCATATAGTGGTGCAATATATCGTTGTACCTTATAACGTAATAGTATATAAGGTTATACTTCTTATAGTGACGCAATATATCGTTATACCTTATAGCGTAATAGTATATAAGGTTATACTTCATATAGTGATGCAATATATCGTCATATCTTATAACGCAATAGTATATAACGTTATACGTCATATAGTGATGCAGTATAACGTTATAGGTAATAACGTAATAGTATATAACGTTATAAGACACATAGTGATGAAATATATCGTTATCCGTTATAACGTAGTAGTATATAACGTTATAGGTCATATAGTGGTGCAATATAACATTATGCATTATAACGTAATAGTATATAACGTTATACGTCACATAGTGATGCAATATAACGTTATAAGTGATATAGTGATGCAATATAACGATATGCGTTATAACGTAATAGTATATAAGGTTATACATCACATAGTGATGCAATATAACGTTATAAGTGATATAGTGATGCAATATAACGTTATGCGTTATATCGTACTAGTATATAACGTTATACTTCATATAGTGATGCAATATAACGTTATAAGTGATATAGTGATGCAATATATCGTTATGCGTTATAACGTACTAGTATATAACGTTATAAGTGATATAGTGTTGCAATATAACGTTATATCTTATAACGTAATAGTATATAACGTTATAAGTCATGTAGTGATGCGGTACAACGTTATAGGTTATAACGTAATAGTATATGACGTTATACGTCATATAGTGATGCAGTATAACGTTATAGGTAATAACGTAATAGTATATAACGTTATACGTCACATAGTGAAGAAATATATCGTTATCCGGTATAACGTAATAGTATATATCGTTATACGTCACATAGAGATGAAATATATCGATATCCGTTATAACGTAATAGTATACAACGTTATACGTCATATAGTGATGCAGTATAACGTTATAGGTTGTAACGTAATACTCCATTACGTTATACGCCATATAGAAATGCAATATAACGTTATACGTTATAAAAGTATATGATGTTATACGTCAATTAGTGATTCAGTATAATGTTATAGGTAATAACGTAATAGTATATAACGTTATACGTCACATAGTGATGAAATATATCGTTATCCGTTATAACGTAATAGCATGTAACGTTATACGTCATATAGTGATGCAGTTTAACGTTATAGGTTATATCGCAATAGTATATAACGTTTCACGTCACATAGTAATGCAATATGTCGTTATACGTTGTAACGTAATGCACCATAATGTTATGCGTCATATAGTAATGCAATATAACGTTATAAGTGATATAGTGATGCAATATAACGTTATGCCTTATAACGTAATAGTATATAACGTTATACGCCATATGGTGATGCAGTACAACGTTATAGCTTATAACGTTATAGTATATGACGTTATACGTAATATAGTGATGCAATATATCGTTATACGTTGTAACGTGATATTCCATAACGTTATACGTCATATAGTGATGCAATATAACGTTATAAGTGATATAGTGATGCAATATAACGTTATACCTTCTAACGAAATAGTATATAACGTTATACGTCATATAGTGATGCAGTATAACGTTATAAGTTATAACGTAATAGTATAAACGCTATACATCATATAGTGATGCAATATAACGTTATAAGTGATATAGTGATGCAGTATAACGTTATATGTAATACCGTAATAGTATATAACGTTATACGTCACATAGTAATGCAATATATCGTTATACGTTGTAAAGTAATGCTCCATAACGTTATACGTCATATAGTGATGCAATATAACGTTATAAGTTATAACGTAATAGTATAAACGCTATACATCATATAGTGATGCAATATAACGTTATAAGTGATATAGTGATGCAGTATAACGTTATATGTAATAACGTAATAGTATATAACGTTATACGTCACATAGTGATGAAATATATCGTTATCCGTTATAACGTAATCGTATATAACGCTAAACGTCATATAGTGATGCAATGTAACGTTTTGCATTATAACGCAATAGTATATAACGTTATATGTCACATAGTGATGCAATATATCGTTATACCTTATAACGTAAAAGTATATAACGTCATACGTCACATAGTGGTGCAGTATAACGTTATTGGCAAGAACGTAATAGTATATAACGTTATACGTCACATGGTGATGCAGTATAACGTTATAGGTTATAACGTGATAGTATATAACGTTATACGTCACATAGTAATGCAATATATCGTTATACGTTGTAAAGTAATGCTCCATAACGTTATACGTCATATAGTGATGCAATATAACGTTATAAGTTATAACGTAATAGTATAAACGCTATACATCATATAGTGATGCAATATAACGTTATAAGTGATATAGTGATGCAGTATAACGTTATATGTAATAACGTAATAGTATATAAAGTTATACGTCACATAGTGATGAAATATATCGTTATCCGTTATAACGTAATCGTATATAACGCTAAACGTCATATAGTGATGCAATGTAACGTTTTGCATTATAACGCAATAGTATATAACGTTATATGTCACATAGTGATGCAATATATCGTTATACCTTATAACGTAAAAGTATATAACGTCATACGTCACATAGTGGTGCAGTATAACGTTATTGGTAAGAACGTAATAGTATATAACGTTATACGTCACATGGTGATGCAGTATAACGTTATAGGTTATAACATAATAGTATATAACGTTATACGTCACAAAGTAATGCAATATGTCGTTATACGTTGTAACGTACTGCTCCATAAAGTTATATGTCATATAGTGATGTAGTATAACGTTATAAGTGATATAGTGATACAGTATAACGGTATAAGTGATACAGTGATGCAATATAACGTTATAAGTGATATAGTGATGCAATCTAACGATATGCGTTATAACGTAATAGTATAAATCGTTATACGGTATAAGGTAATACTCTATAACGCTATACGTTATAACGTAATAGTTCATAACGTTATACGTCATATAGGGATGCTATATAACGTTACAAGTGATATAGTTGTTACGTTTCGCTATCCAAATTTTGAAATTTTAAACAATGTAGTAGTCGCTGCCACCAGAAACAGTCTAAGGACTGTTTCAATTAGATATTTCTTGTTAGATTATGTAGCGTTGATCGGAGTTTAGGCCACTGGTCAACAATCTCCACGTTTCGGCTAACCTGCTATGCGCAGGAATACTAGCACGGGAGAGGATTGTTTGGAATAAACAATTATATTATAAATAATTATTACAGGCGGAATTAATGACGAATTATACTAATCATTGATATTATTTATTATTTTAATTATTAGTTATTAATAATAATTAAAGTTAACTCACCTGACGTTGGTCTCCGCTGATGAACGGGCAGGCCGCTGGGGTGATTCCGGTTTTACAAAGATCGACACTTCTATAATTTTTCGTTTTAATCTTTATTTAATTTGAACAGTGTAAACAACAGTGTGTCCGGACGTGTTTAACAATTCGAAATTCTAACACAAAAACTTGAGCCAACTATTGTTTTGATTCTAACTGACTAATAACAATTATTTTATAATTCGAACTGACTAATAACATTTATATCTCGTAATTCTTAAACTCAAACTGGAACGAACAATTATTCTCTAATCCTAACTTAAATTCTAATTAAATCAACTGAACGAATTCTCTTAAATCAACTCAACTTAAATCAGACTCACTCAAATTCAATTGAACGACTAACAATTACTCTCCTTATTTTCGCTAAATTCTCCTGAACCAACTAATCACAATTGCTCTATCCTATTTCTTTATTCTAACTGAATTACTCTTCTTTAATTTCGTTAAATTCTCCCGAACGCTAACAATTTCTCTGACTATATTCTAACTGAACCAACTAATGGCAGTTACTCTCTTTTCACAATCACTCTGATTGTTCTAACTGAACCACTAACAATTAATCGCTAACGCTAACGCTAACAATTAATCTGACTCTTCTTTATTTTTCGCTAAATTCTCCCGAACGCTAACAATTTCTCTGACTATATTCTAACTGAACCAACTAATGGCAGTTACTCTCTTTTCACAATTACTCTGATTGTTCTAACTGAACCACTAACAATTAATCGCTAACGCTAACGCTAACAATTAATCTGACTCTTCTTTATTTTTCGCTAAATTCTCCCGAACGCTAACAATTACTCTCTTCTATTCCTTTATTCAACTGACCCGCTAACAATTACTCTGATTTGAATTGTGTCGCTACGCTTTTTATAATGACATCCCCAATGGGATGACAGTCACGTGACAGTTCGTTCCGGTGGGAATCGCAATGCTGCAGGTTTTTAGAGTTTCCATGAGAGAACGTGAATTTGATGATTACAGGTTATGTTGAGTGATGGACACAAAAGCGTCCGCGCCTGTGCGAACTGTATGAGTATGTGTTTTTAGTATTCTATCTCGTTTCGCATGTTGTTTGTTTCCTTAAACTTGTGAATTTGTTTTAGCGCAAGATGAAGAAGATATGTGAATGGTACGAGATGACGTGATCGACGTGCGTGTGTGAATATGTGCGAGGGATGATGCTGAAATGGCGGTTTTCCATCCAAATAGGCACAGTGGCACCTTCGTTGGCGTCGTGTCCTGATTATCTTCTTGTTATTAGGTTATTAGTTGTGTAACTCCAGTTTCTGATCTATGGAAAGTGGTGAAACGTCTTCACGAAATACAATTTCATTCGTTTTCCTCCCTTGCATTGGCACGCTGTGAGTGGTGTCGACTTCCAGATGAGGTTTGTGCATCTTGATTATTATGCATTTAATGATAGATACTTTGTCAGAGGTTCCCATGCGGATTGTCTCGGTGTGTATCTTGTTATGATTTCTTTTATTTAGTTCATCCTGCTTCTTTCGTGTTTTATTCACTGCATATGATATTTCAGTGCAAGAAGAAGAAGAATTGTAAAGAATCCGTAAGTGGCCCTAGAAGACGCAGTCATCGTGTGAGGTGTTGTCGGCAGGAACGAAGAGTCGAAGTTGTTGAAGAAGTCGTGTGACATTTGTATTGTTTCCGGTTATATACAACGCTATTTCACATATCTATGTATATATATATATTATTATACTAAATCTTCAGTTGGTTTAGTTGAATGTTCAGTAATGTAATTTTTACAAGGTGGATTTGTATATTAGATGAGTAGTTGTTCGATATAATAATATGTGTATATATATATATACATTTCACAATGTAATTTTCCATTATGTAAAATATATATATGCATATGTATATGTGCGCGTATTGTTATTCTCATTGTTTCTCGGATCGTTAATTGGTTGAATATTCCATAATGTGGATTTCGTATATAATTCTCTAGGTTTGTAGAAATGTAAATCTATATATTTATTTCTTTGCGTTTTAATGGTTTAATAACGTATACATACATATATATATATATATATATATATATATTATGAATTTTTCCCAAAGATACGCGTACGCATGTGTATATCTATATATGTGTGTGTCGCAGAGTAATCTTGTATACAATTTTCACTTTTATTAGAATGCTGGTGTAGTGTAGTATATTTTATTTCTTTTATATTTTATTAGATTACCAATTATTCAGATTCACGAAGTAGGTCACACACACAGATATGCATACACGTGTGTGTATATACATGTGTTTTCGCAGAGAAATCTCATACATTTGAATCGCGGCTTGTTTTATTTATTGGTTCATTTAATTATTTCATTTTATTTGTATTTTATACGTCATTGCTGATTGGTTGTAGTGTTTCTTCTTATTGATTCATTTATTTCATTTTGATTGTCTGTCGTATAATTCTTTTTATTTTGATTGGTTAGTTATTAGTTAATTTATTATTATTGGTCGTGTTTAATTATTCATAAGTTATTGGTTCGTGGCGTCACGTGCGGAACGCGGGACGTGACATAGTGATGCAATATAACGTTATACCTTATAACGTAATAGTATGTAACGTTATACGTCATATAGTGATGCAGTATAACGTTATAAGTGATACGGTGATGCAATAAAACGTTATGCGATATAACGTAATACTATATAAGGTTAAACTTCATATAGTGGTCCAGTATAACATTATAGGACATAACGTAATAGTATATAACGTTATACGTCACATAGTGATGGAATATTTAGTTATACCTTATAACGTAATACTCCATAACGTTATACGTCACGTAGTGATGCAATATAACGTTATACGTTATAACGTAACAGAATGTGACGTTATACGTCATATAGTGATGCAATATAACGTTATAAGTGATATAGTGATGCAATATATCTTTATACCTTATAACGTAATAGCATATAACGTTATTCGTCATACAGTGATGCAATATAACGATATACGTTATAACGTAATAGTATATAACGTTATACGTCACATGGTAATGTAATATGTCGTTATACGTTAAATCGTAATACTTCATAACGTTATACTTCATATAGTGATGCAATATAACGTTATACCTTATAACGTAATAGTATATAACTTTATACGTCATATAGTGGTGCAGTACAACGTTATAGGTTATAACGTAATAATATATGACGTTATACGTCATAAGGTGGTGCAATATAACGTTATAAGTTATAACGTAATAGTATAAAGGTTATACGTAATTTAGTGGTGCAATGTAACGTTATAAGTGACATAGTGATGCAGTATAACGATATAGGTAATAACGTAATAGTATGTAACGTCATAGTGATGAAATATATCGTTATGCGTTATAACGTAATCGTATATAACGTTAAACGTCATATAGTGATGCAATATAACGTTTTGCATTATAACGCAATAGTATATAACGTTATACGTCACATAGTGATGCAATATATCGTTATACCTTAAAACGTAAAAGTATATAAGGTCATACGTCCCATAGTGGTGCAGTATATTGGTAAGTATAACGTTATTGGTAAGAGCGTAATAGTATATAACGTTATACGTCAAATAGTAATGCAATATGTCGTTATACGTTGTAACGTAATGCTCCATAACGTTATACGTCATATAGTAATGCAATCTAACGTTATACCTTATAACGTAACAGTATATGACGTTATTCGTCATATAGTGGTGCAATATAACGTTATAAGTTCCTTAGTGACGCAATATAACGTTATGCTTTATAACGTAATAATATATAACGTTATACGTCACATAGTAATGCAATATGTCGTTATACGTTGTAACGTAATGCTCCATAACGTTATGCGTCCTATAGTAGTGCAATATAACGTTATACGTTATAACGTAACCATATATGACGTTGTTCGTCATATAGTGATGCAATATGTAGGCATACGTTATGGCGTGATACTCTATAACGTTATACGTTATAATGTAATAGTACATGACGTCATGCGACGTATAGTGATGCAATATAACGTTATAAGTGATATAGTGATGCAATATAACGTTATGCGTTATGACGTACTAGTATACAACGTTATATTTCATATGGTGATGCAATAAAACGTTATTGGTTATACCGTAATATTATATGACGTTATACGTCATATAGTGGTGCAATATATCGTTATACCTTATAACGTAATAGTATATAAGGTTTTTCTTCATATAGTGATGCAATATATCGTTATACCATATAAAGTAAGAGTATATAAGGTTATACTACACATAGAGATGCAATATATCGATATACCTTATAACGTAATAGTATATAACGTTATACGTCATATAGTGACGCAGTATAACGTTATAGGTAATAACGTAATAGAATATAACTTTATGCTGCACATAGTGATGAAATATATCGTTATCCGTTATAACGTAATTGTATATAACGATATACGTCATATAGTGATGCATTAGAACGTTATGCATTATACGTAATAGTATATAACGTTATACGTCACGTTGTGATGCAATATATCGTTATACGTTAAAACGCATTAGTATATGACGTTTTACGTCATATAGTGATGCTGTATAACGTTATAGGTTATAACGCAATAGTATATAACGTTATACGTCACATAGTGATGCAATATATCGTTATACGTTGTAACGTAATGCTCCATAACGTTATACGTCATATAATAATGCAATATAACGTTATACGTTATAACGTAACAGTATATGACGTTATTTGCCATATAGCGATGCAATATGTAGTCATACGTTATAGCGTAATACTCTATTACGTTATACGTTATAATGTAATAGTATATGACGTTATGCGTCATATAGTGATGCAGTATAACGTTATAAGTGATATAGTGATGCGATATAACGTTATACCTTATAACGTAATAGTATATAACGTTATACGCCATATAGTGATGCAGTACAACGTTATAGGTTATAACGTTATAGTATATGACGTTATACGTCATATAGTGGTGCAATATAACGTTATAAGTGATATAGTGATGCAATATAACGTTATACCTTATAACGTAATAGTATATAACGTTATACGTCATATAGTGTTGCAGTACAACGTTATAGGTTATAACGTAATAGTATATAACCTTATTCGTCATATAGTGACGCAGTATAACGTTATAGGTTGTAATGTAGTACTCCATAACGTTATACGTCATATAGTAGTGTAATATAACGTTATACGTTATAAAAGTATATGACGTTATACGTCATGTAGTGATGCAGTATAACGTTATAGGTAATAACGTAATAGAATATACCATTATGCTTCACATAGTGATGAAATATATCGTTATCCGTTATAACGTAATTGTATATAACGTTATACGTCATATAGTGATGCATTAGAACGTTATGCATTATACGTAATAGTATATAACGTTATACGTCACGTTGTGATGCAATATATCGTTATACGTTAAAACGCATTAGTATATGACGTTTTACGTCATATAGTGATGCTGTATAACGTTATAGGTTATAACGCAATAGTATATAACGTTATACGTCACATAGTGATGCAATATATCGTTATACGTTGTAACGTAATGCTCCATAACGTTATACGTCATATAATAATGCAATATAACGTTATACGTTATAGCGTAACAGTATATGACGTTATTTGCCATATAGCGATGCAATATGTAGTCATACGTTATACCGTACTACTCTATAACGTTGTACGTTATAATGTAATAGTATATGACGTTATGCGTCATATAGTGATGCAATATAACGTTATAAGTGATATAGTGATGCAATATAACGTTATACCTTATAACGTAATAGTATTTAACGTTATACGTCATATAGTGATGCAGTACAACGATATAGGTTATAACGTAATACTATATAACGTTATACTTCACATAGTGATGGAATATATAGTTATACCTTATACCGTAACAGTATATGACGTTATACGTCATATAGTGATGCAATATAGCATTATACGTTATAGCGTAATAGTATATAACGTTAGACATCATATAGTGATGCAATATATCGTTATACGTTATAACGTAATAGTCTATATCGTTATACGTCATATAGTGGTGGAATATATTGTTATACGTTATAACGTAATATTATATAACGTTATACTTCGTATAGTGATGGAGTATATAGTTATACCCAATAACGTAGTAGTATATAACGTTATACGTCATATAGTGATGCAGTATAACGTTATAGGTAATAACGTAATAGAATATAACTTTATGCTTCACATAGTGATGAAATATATCGTTATCCGTTATAACGTAATTGTATATAACGATATACGTCATATAGTGATGCATTAGAACGTTATGCATTATACGTAATAGTATATAACGTTATACGTCACGGTGTGATGCAATATATCGTTATACGTTAAAACGCATTAGTATATGACGTTTTACGTCATATAGTGATGCTGTATAACGTTATAGGTTATAACGCAATAGTATATAACGTTATACGTCACATAGTGATGCAATATATCGTTATACGTTGTAACGTAATGCTCCATAACGTTATACGTCATATAATAATGCAATATAACGTTATACGTTATAACGTAACAGTATATGACGTTATTTGCCATATAGCGATGCAATATGTAGTCATACGCTATAGCGTAATACTCTATAACGTTATACGTAATAATGTAATAGTATATGACGTTATGCGTCATATAGTGATGCAGTATAACGTTATAAGTGATATCGTGATGCGATATAACGTTATACCTTATAACGTAATAGTATATAACGTTATACGCCATATAGTGATGCAGTACAACGTCATAGGTTATAACGTTATAGTATATGACGTTATACGTCATATAGTGGTGCAATATAACGTTATAAGTGATATAGTGATGCAATATAACGTTATGCGATATAACGTAATAGTATATAACGTTATACGTCATATAGTGATGCAGTACAACGTTATAGGATATAACGTAATAGTATATGACGTTATACGTCATAAGGTGGTGCAATATAACGTTATAAGTGATATAGTGACGCAATATAACGTTATACCTTATAACGTAATAGTATATAACGTTATACGTCATATAGTGTTGCAGTACAACGTTATAGGTTATAACGTAATAGTATATAACCTTATTCGTCATATAGTGACGCAGTATAACGTTATAGGTTGTAACGTAATACTCCATAACGTTATACGTCATATAGGAGTGTAATATAACGTTATACGTTATAAAAGTATATGACGTTATACGTCATATAGTGATGCAGTATAACGTTATAGGTAATAACGTAATAGAATATAACTTTATGCTTCACATAGTGATGAAATATATCGTTATCCGTTATAACGTAATTGTATATAACGTTATACGTCACATAGTGATGCAATATATCGTTATACGTTGTGACGTAATGCTCCATAACGTTATACGTCATATAATAATGCAATATAACGTTATACGTTATAACGTAACAGTATATGACGTTATTTGCCATACAGCGATGCAATATGTAGTCATACGTTATAGCGTAATACTCTATAACGTTATACGTTATAATGTAATAGTATATGACGTTATGCGTCATATAGTGATGCAGTATAACGTTATAAGTGATATAGTGATGCGATATAACGTTATACCTTATAACGTAATAGTATATAACGTTATACGCCATATAGTGATGCAGTACAACGTTATAGGATATAACGTTATAGTATATGACGTTATACGTCATAAGGTGGTGCAATATAACGTTATGCGTGATATAGTGATGCAATATAACGTTATACGTTATAACGTACTAGTATATAACGTTATAAGTCATATAGTGATACAGTACAACGTTATAGGCTATAACGTAATAGTATATGACGTTATACGCCATATAGTGGTGCAATATATCGTTGTACCTTATAACGTAATAGTATATAACGTTATAGGTCATATAGTGGTGCAATATAACATTATGCATTATAACGTAATAGTTTGTAACGTTATACGTCACATAGTAATGCAATATGTCGTTATACGTTGTAACGTAATGCTCCATAACGTTATGCGTCCTATAGTAGTGCAATATAACGTTATACGTTATAACGTAACCATATATGACGTTGTTCGTCATATAGTGATGCAATATGTAGGCATACGTTATGGCGTGATACTCTATAACGTTATACGTTATAATGTAATAGTACATGACGTCATGCGACGTATAGTGATGCAATATAACGTTATAAGTGATATAGTGATGCAATATAACGTTATGCGTTATGACGTACTAGTATACAACGTTATATTTCATATGGTGATGCAATAAAACGTTATTGGTTATACCGTAATATTATATGACGTTATACGTCATATAGTGGTGCAATATATCGTTATACCTTATAACGTAATAGTATATAAGGTTTTTCTTCATATAGTGATGCAATATATCGTTATACCATATAAAGTAAGAGTATATAAGGTTATACTACACATAGAGATGCAATATATCGATATACCTTATAACGTAATAGTATATAACGTTATACGTCATATAGTGACGCAGTATAACGTTATAGGTAATAACGTAATACAATATAACTTTATGCTGCACATAGTGATGAAATATATCGTTATCCGTTATAACGTAATTGTATATAACGATATACGTCATATAGTGATGCATTAGAACGTTATGCATTATACGTAATAGTATATAACGTTATACGTCACGTTGTGATGCAATATATCGTTATACGTTAAAACGCATTAGTATATGACGTTTTACGTCATATAGTGATGCTGTATAACGTTATAGGTTATAACGCAATAGTATATAACGTTATACGTCACATAGTGATGCAATATATCGTTATACGTTGTAACGTAATGCTCCATAACGTTATACGTCATATAATAATGCAATATAACGTTATACGTTATAACGTAACAGTATATGACGTTATTTGCCATATAGCGATGCAATATGTAGTCATACGTTATAGCGTAATACTCTATTACGTTATACGTTATAATGTAATAGTATATGACGTTATGCGTCATATAGTGATGCAGTATAACGTTATAAGTGATATAGTGATGCGATATAACGTTATACCTTATAACGTAATAGTATATAACGTTATACGCCATATAGTGATGCAGTACAACGTTATAGGTTATAACGTTATAGTATATGACGTTATACGTCATATAGTGGTGCAATATAACGTTATAAGTGATATAGTGATGCAATATAACGTTATACCTTATAACGTAATAGTATATAACGTTATACGTCATATAGTGTTGCAGTACAACGTTATAGGTTATAACGTAATAGTATATAACCTTATTCGTCATATAGTGACGCAGTATAACATTATAGGTTGTAATGTAGTACTCCATAACGTTATACGTCATATAGTAGTGTAATATAACGTTATACGTTATAAAAGTATATGACGTTATACGTCATGTAGTGATGCAGTATAACGTTATAGGTAATAACGTAATAGAATATACCTTTATGCTTCACATAGTGATGAAATATATCGTTATCCGTTATAACGTAATTGTATATAACGTTATACGTCATATAGTGATGCATTAGAACGTTATGCATTATACGTAATAGTATATAACGTTATACGTCACGTTGTGATGCAATATATCGTTATACGTTAAAACGCATTAGTATATGACGTTTTACGTCATATAGTGATGCTGTATAACGTTATAGGTTATAACGCAATAGTATATAACGTTATACGTCACATAGTGATGCAATATATCGTTATACGTTGTAACGTAATGCTCCATAACGTTATACGTCATATAATAATGCAATATAACGTTATACGTTATAGCGTAACAGTATATGACGTTATTTGCCATATAGCGATGCAATATGTAGTCATACGTTATACCGTACTACTCTATAACGTTGTACGTTATAATGTAATAGTATATGACGTTATGCGTCATATAGTGATGCAATATAACGTTATAAGTGATATAGTGATGCAATATAACGTTATACCTTATAACGTAATAGTATTTAACGTTATACGTCATATAGTGATGCAGTACAACGATATAGGTTATAACGTAATAGTATATGACGTTATACGTCATAAGGTGGTGCAATATAACGTTATAAGTTATAACGTAATAGTATAAAGGTTATACGTAATATAGTGGTGCAATGTAACGTTATAAGTGATATAGTGATGCAGTATAACGTTATAGGTAATAACGTAATAGTATATAACGTCATAGTGATGAAATATATCGTTATGCGTTATAACGTAATCGTATGTAACGTTAAACGTCATATAGTGATGCAATATAACGTTTTGATTATAACGCAATAGTATCTAACGTTATACGTCACATAGTGATGCAATATATCGTTATACCTTATAACGTAAAAGTATATAAGGTCATACGTCACATAGTGGTGAAGTATATTGGTAAGTATAACGTTATAGGTTATAACGCAATAGTATATAACGTTATACGTCACATAGTGATGCAATATATCGTTATACGTTGTAACGTAATGCTCCATAACGTTATACGTCATATAATAATGCAATATAACGTTATACGTTATAACGTAACAGTATATGACGTTATTTGCCATATAGCGATGCAATATGTAGTCATACGTTATACCGTACTACTCTATAACGTTGTACGTTACAATGTAATAGTATATGACGTTATGCGTCATATAGTGATGCAATATAACGTTATAAGTGATATAGTGGTGCAATATAACGTTATAAGTTCCTTAGTGACGCAATATAACGTTATGCTTTATAACGTAATAATATATAACGTTATACGTCACATAGTGATGCAATATATCGTTATACCTTATAACGTAAAAGTATATAACGTCATACGTCACATAGTGGTGCAGTATAACGTTATTGGTAAGAACGTAATAGTATATAACGTTATACGTCACATGGTGATGCAGTATAACGTTATAGGTTACAACGTAATAGTATATAATGTTATACGTCACATAGTAGTGCAATATATCGTTATACGTTGTAACGTAATACTCCATAACGTTATACGTCATATAGTGATGCAATATAACGTTATAAGTGATATAGTGATGCAATATAACTTTATACCTTATAACGTAATAGTATATAACGTTATACGTCATATAGTGTTGCAGTACAACGTTATAGGTTATAACGTAATAGTATATAATGTTATACGTCACATAGTGATGCAATATATCGTTATACGTTGTAACGTAATGCTCCATAACGTTATACGTCAGATAATAATGCAATATAACGTTATACGTTATAACGTAACAGTATATGACGTTATTTGCCATATAGCGATGCAATATGTAGTCATACGTTATACCGTACTACTCTATAACGTTATACGTTATAATGTAATAATATATGACGTTATGCGTCATATAGTGATGCAATATAACGTTATAAGTGATATAGTGATGCAATATAACGTTATACCTTATAACGTAATAGTATATAACGTTATACGTCATATAGTGATGCAGTACAACGTTATAGGTTATAACGTAATAGTATAAAGGTTATACGTCATATAGTGGTGCAATGTAACGTTATAAGTGATATAGTGATGCAGTATAACGTTATAGGTAATAACGTAATAGTATATAACGTCATAGTGATGAAATATATCGTTATGCGTTATAACGTAATCGTATATAACGTTAAACGTCATATAGTGATGCAATATAACGTTTTGCATTATAACGCAATAGTATATAACGTTATACGTCATATAGTGATGCAGTACAACGTTATAGGTTATAACGTAATTGTATATGACGTTATACGTCATAAGGTGGTGCAATATAACGTTATAAGTTATAAAGTAATAGTATAAAGGTTATACGTCATATAGTGGTGCAATGTAACGTTATAAGTGATATAGTGATGCAATATATCGTTATACCTTATAACGTAATTGTATATAACGTTATACGTCACATAGTGATGAAATATATCGTTATCCGTTATAACGTAATAGTATATAATGTTATACGTCATATAGTGATGCAATATATCGTTATAAGTGATATAGTGATGCAATATAACGTTATACCTTATAACGTAATGGTATATAACGTTACACGTCATATAGTGATGCAGTACATCGTTATATGTTATAGCGTAATGGTATATAACGTTATACTTCACATAGTGATGGAATATATAGTTATACCTTATACCGTAACAGTATATGACGTTATACGTCATATAGTGATGCAATATAGCATTATACGTTATAGCGTAATAGTATATAACGTTAGACATCATATAGTGATGCAATATATCGTTATGCGTTATAGCGTTATAGTCTATATCGTTATACGTCATATAGTGGTGGAATATATTGTTATACGTTATAACGTAATGCTCCATAACGTTATACGTCATATAGTAATGCAATATAACGTTATACGTTATAACGTAACAGTATATGACGTTATTCATCATATAGTGATGCAATATGTAGTCATACGTTATAGCGTAATACTCTATGACGTTATACGTTATAATGTAATAGTATATGACGTTATGCGTCATATAGTGATACAATATAAAGTTATAAGTGATATAGCGATGCAATATAACGTTATAAGTGATATAGTGATGCAATATAACGTTATGCGTTATAACGTAATAGTATATGACGTTATTCGTCATATAGTGGTGCAATATAACGTTATAAGTGATATAGTGGTGCAATATATCGTTATGCGTTATAACGTAATAGTATATAACGTTATACGTCACATAGTGATGCAATATATCGTTATCCGTTATAGCGCAATAGTATATAACGTTACACGTCATATAGTGATGCAATATAACGTTATTCATTATAACGTAATAGTATGTAACCGTATACGTCACATAGTAATGCAATATGTCGTTATACGTTGTAACGTAACGCTCCATAACGTTATGCGTCCTATAGTAATGCAATATAACGTTATACTTTAAAACGTAATACTCCATAACGTTACACGTCATATAGGGATGCTATATAACGTTATAGGTGATATAGTGATGCAATATAACGTTATACCTTATAAGGTAATAGTATATAACGTTATACGTCATATAGTGATGCAGTACAACGTTATAGGTTATAACGTAATACTATATATAACATTATACGTCATATAGTGACGCAGTATAACGTTATAGGTTGTAACGTAATACTCCATTGCGTTATACGTCATATAGAAACGCCATATAACGTTATACGTTATAAAAGTATATGATGTTATATGTCAATTAGTGATGCAGTATAACGTTATAGGTAATAACATAATAGTATATAACGTTATACGTCACATAGTGATGAAATATATCGTTATCCGTTATAACGTTATAGTATATAACGTTATACGTCATATAGTGATGCAGTATAACGTTATAGGTTATATCGCAATAGCATATAACGTTATACGTCACATAGTAATGCAATATGTCGTTACACGTTGTAATGTAATGCTCCATAACGTTATGCGTCATATAGTAATGCAATATAACGTTATACGTTATAACGTAACAGTACATGACGTTATACGTCATATAGTGATGCAATATGTAGTCATACGTCATAGCGTAATACTCTATTACGTTATTCGTTATAATGTAATAGTATATGACGTTATGCGTGATATAGTGATGCAATATAACGTTATACGTTATAACGTACTAGTATATAACGATATACTTCATATAGTGATGCAGTATATCGTCATAAGTGATATAGTGATGGTATATAACGTCATACCGTATAACGTAATAGTATATAACGTTATACCGTATAACGTAATAGTATATAACGTTATACCGTATAACGTAATAGTATATAACGTTATACCGTATAACGTAATAGTATATAACGTTATACCGTATAACGTAATAGTATATAACGTTATACCGTATAACGTAATAGTATATAACGTTATAAGCGATATAGTGATGCAATATAACGTTATAAGTGATATAGTGATGCAATATAACGTTATAAATTATAACGTAATACTATAAACGTTATTCATCATATAGTGATGCATTATAACGTTATAAGTGATATAGTGATACAATATAACGTTATACCTTATAACGTAATACTATATAAGGTTATACTTCATATAGTGATGCAATATATCGTTATATCTTATAACGTAATAAAATACATCGTTATACGTCATATAGTGACGCAGTATAACGTTATAGGTTGTAACGTAATACTCCATAACGTTATACGTCATATAGTAATGCAACATAATGTTATACGTTATAACAGTATATGACGTTATACGTCATATAGTGATGCAGTACAACGTTATAGGTTATAACGTAATAGTATATAACGTTATACGTCATATAGTGATGCGGTATAACGTTATAGGATATAACGCAATAGTATATAACGTTATACGTCACATAGTAATGCAATATGTCGTTATACGTTGTAACGTAATGCTCCATAACGTTATACGTCATATAGTAATGCAATATAACGTTATACGTTATAACGTAACAGTATATGACGTTATTCATCATATAGTGATGCAATATGTAGTCATACGTTATAGCGTAATACTCTATGACGTTATACGTTATAATGTAATAGTATATGACGTTATGCGTCATATAGTGATACAATATAAAGTTATAAGTGATATAGCGATGCAATATAACGTTATAAGTGATATAGTGATGCAATATAACGTTATACGTTATAACGTAATAGTATATGACGTTATTCGTCATATAGTGGTGCAATATAACGTTATAAGTGATATAGTGGTGCAATATATCGTTATGCGTTATAACGTAATAGTATATAACGTTATACGTCACATAGTGATGAAATATATCGTTATCCGTTATAACGTAATAGAATATAACGTTATACGTCATATACTGATGCAGTATAACGTTACAGGTTATAACGCAATAGTATATAGCGTTATACATCATATAGTGGTGCAATATAACGTTATACGTGATATTGTGATGCAATATAACGTTATGCGTTATAAAGTAACTGTATATGACGTTATTCGTCATATAGTGATACAATATGTAGTCATACGTTATGGCGTAATACACTATAACGTTATACGTTATAATGTAATAGTATTTGACGTTATGCGTCATATAGTGATGCAATGTAACGTTATACGTTATAACGTAATAGTCTATATCGCTATACGTCACATTGTGATGCAATATAGCGTTATGCGTTATAACGTAATAGTATATAACGTTATACGTCATATAGTGATGCAGTATAACGTTATAGGATATAAAGCAATAGTATATAACGTTATACGTCACATAGTAATGCAATATGTCGTTACACGTTGTAACGTAATGCTCCATAACGTTCTGCGTCATATAGTAATGCAATATAACGTTATACGTTATAACGTAACAGTATATGACGTTATTCGTCATATAGTGATGCAATATGTAGTCATACGTCATAGCGTAATACTCTATTACGTTATTCGTTATAATGTAATAGTATATGACGTTATGCGTCATATTGTGATACAATATAAAGTTATAAGAGATATAGTTGTGCAATATAACGTTTTACCTTATATCGTAATAGTATATAACGTTATACGTCATATAGTGATGCAGTACAACGTTGCATGTTATATCGTAATAGTATATGACGTTATACGTCATATAGTGGTGCAATATAACGTTATAAGTGATATAGTGATGCTATATAACGTTATACCTTATAAGGTAATAGTATATAACGTTATACGTCATATAGTGATGCAGTTCAACGTTATACGTTAAAACGTAATACTCCATAACGTTATAGGCCATATAGAGATGCAATATAACGTTAAACGTTATAACGTAACAGTGTATGACGTTATTCGTCATATAGTGATGCAATATGTAGTCATACGTTATGGCGTAATACACCATAACGTTATACGTCATAACGTAACAGTATATGACGTTATTCGTCGTATAGTGATGCAATATGTAGTTATACGTTATGGCGTACTACTCTATTAGGTTATACGATATAATGTAATATTATATGACGTTATGCGTGATATAGTGATGCAATATAACGTTATACGTTATAACGTACTAGTATATAACGATATACTTCATATAGTGATGCAGTATAACGTTATAAGAAATATAGTGATGCTATATAACGTTATACGTTATAACGTAATAGTATATAACCTTATACGTCATATAGTGATGCAGTATAACGTTACAGGATATAACGCAATAGTATTTAACGTTATACGCCACATAGTAATGCAATATGTCGTTATACGCTGTAACGTAATGCTCCATAACGTTATACGTCATATAGTAATGCAATATAACGTTATGCGTTATAACGTAACAGTATATGACGTTATTCGTCATATAGTGATGCAATATGTAGTCATGCGTTATAGCGTAATGCTCCATAACGTTATGCGTCAAATAGTAATGCAATATATCGTTATACGTTATATCGAAATAGTATATAACGTTATACGTCATATAGTGATGCAATATATCGTTATACGTTATAACGTAATAGTATATAACGTTACACGTCATATAGGGATGCAGTATAGCGTTATAGGTTATAACGCAATAGTATATAACGATATACGTCATATAGTGGTGCAATATAACGTTATAAGTGATATAGTGATTCAATATAACGTAAAGCGTTAAAACGTACTAGTATGTAACGTTAAACTTCATATAGTGATGCAATATATCATTAAACCTTATTATGTAATAGTATATAACGTTATACGTCATATAGTGATGCAGTACAATGTTATAGGTTATAACGTAATAGTATATGACATTATACGTCATAT
Source organism: Bombus affinis (assembly GCF_024516045.1). Lineage (NCBI taxonomy): Eukaryota > Metazoa > Arthropoda > Insecta > Hymenoptera > Apidae > Bombus > Bombus affinis. The sequence continues at coordinate 88,256 of NW_026108950.1, read as the reverse complement.
AGTGGTGCAATATAACGTTATAAGTGCCATAGTGATGCACTATAACGTTATGCGTTATAACGTAATAGTATATAACGTTATACGTCACAAAGTGTTGCAATATATCGTTATACCTTATAACGTAATAGCATACAACGTTATACGCCACATAGTAATGCAATACAACGTTATAAGTGATATAGTGATGCAATATAACGTTATGCGTTATAACGTAATAATGTATAAGGTTATACATCATATAGTGATGCACTATATAGTTATATGTTATAACGTAATGGTATAAACGTTATACGTCATATAGTGATGCAGTACATCGTTATACGTTATAACGTAATAGTATATGACGTTATACGTCATATAGTGGTGCAATATAACGTTACAAGTGATATAATGATGCAATATATCGTTATACCTTATAACGCAATAGCATATAACGCTATGTCACATAGTGATGCAATATATCGTTATACGTTATAACGTAATAGTTCATAACGTTATACGTCATATAGTAATGCAATATAACGTCATACGTTATAACAGTATATGACGTTATACATCATATAGTGACGCAGTACAACGTTATAGGTTATAACGTAATAGTGTATAACGTTATACGTCATACAGTGACGCAGTATAACGTTATAGGTTGTAGCGTAATAGTATATGACGTTATACGTCATATAGTGGTGCAATATAACGTTACAAGTGATATAATGATGCAATATATCGTTATACCTTATAACGCAATAGCATATAACGCTATGTCACATAGTGATGCAATATATCGTTATACGTTGTAACGTAATACTACATAACGTTATACGTCATATAGTCATGCAATATAACGTTATAAGTTATAACAGTATATGACGTTATACGTCATATAGTGATGCAGTATAACGTTACAGGTAATAACGTAATAGTATATAACGTTATACGTCACATTGTGATGAAATATATCGCTATCCGTTATAACGTAATAGTATATAACGTTATACGTCATATAGTGATGCAATATAACGCTATACGTTATGACGTAATAGTTCACAACGTTATACGTCATATAGGGATGCTATTTAACGTTATAAGTAATATAGTGATGCAATATAACGTTATAAGTGATATAGTGATGCAATATGGCGTTATGCGTTATAACGTAATAGTATAAATCGTTATACGATATAAGGTAATACTCTATAACGCTATACGTTCTAACGTAATAGTTCATAACGTTATACGTCATATAGTGATGCTATATAACGTTATAAGTGATATAGTGGTACAATATAACGTTATATCTTATAACGTAATAGTATATAACGTTATACGTCATATAGTGATGCAATATAACGTTATACGTTATAACGTAAGAGTATATGACGTTATTCGTCATATACTTACGCAAAATATCGTTATACTTTATAACGTAATAGTATATAAGGTTATACTTCATATAGTGATGCATTATATCGTTATACCTTATAACGTAATAGTATATGATGTTATACGTCATATAGCGGTGCAATATAACGTTATAGGTGATATAGTGATGCCATATAACGTTATAACTGATATAGTGGTACAATATAACGTTATAAGTGATATAGTGATGCAATATAACGTTATAAGTGATATAGTAATGCAATATAACGTTATGCGTTATAACGTAATAGTTTAAATCGTTATACGATATAAGGTAATACTGTACAACGCTATACGTTATAACGTAATAGTTCATAACGTTATGCGTCATATAGGCATGCTATGTAACGTTATAAGTGATATAGTGATGCATTGTATCTTTATACCTTATAACGTAATAGTATATATCGTTATACGTCATATAGTGCCTCAGTATAACGTTATAGGTTCTAACGTAATAGTATATGACGTTATACGTCATATAGTGGTACAATATAACGTTATAAGTGATATAGTGAAGCAACATAACGTTATGCGTTATAACGTAATAGTATATAACGTTATACGTTAAAACGTAATACTCCATAACGTTATACGTCATATAGTGGTGCAATATATTGTTATACCTTATAACGTAATAGTATATAAGGTTATAATTCATATAGTGATGCATTATATCGTTATACCTTATAACGTAATAGTATATAACGTTATACGTCACATAGTGATGAAATATATCTTTATCCGTTATAACGTAATAGTATATAACGTTATACGTCATATAGTGATACGATATAACGTTATACGTTATAACGTAAGAGTATATGACATTATTCGTCATACACTGATGCAAAATATCGTTATACCTTATAACGTAATAGTATATAAGGTTATACTTCATATAGTGATGCTATATAACGTCATACGTCACATAGTGATGCAATATATCGTTATGCCTAATAAAGTAATAGTATACAGCGTTATACGTCATACAATGATGCAATATAACGTTATACGTTATAACGTAATTGTATATAACGCTATACGTCATATAGAGATGCTATATAACGTTATACGTTATAACGTAAGAGTATATGACATTATTCGTCATATACTGATGCAAAATATCGTTATACCTTATAACGTAATAGTATATAAGGTTATACTTCATATAGTGATGCAATATATCGTTGTACGTTATAACGTAATTGTGTATAACGTTATACGTCATACAGTGATGCAGTACAACGTTATAGGTTATAACGTAATAGTATATGACGTTATACGTCATATAGCGGTGCAATATAACGTTATAAGTGATATAGTGATGCAATATAACGTTATGCGTTATAACGTAATAGTATATAACGTTATACGGCATATTGTGATGCAATATAGCGTTATGCGTTATAACGTACTAGTATATAACGTTACGCTTCATATAGTGATGCAATATAACGTTTTAAGTGATATAGTGATGCAATATAACGTTATGCGTCATAACGTAATAGTATATAAGGTTATACTTCATATAGCGATGCAGTATATCGTTATACCTTATAACGTAATAGTATATAACGTTATACGTCATATAGTGATGCAGTATAACGTTATAGGTTATAACGTAATAGTATATGACGTTATACGTCATATAGTGGTGCAATATATCGTTATACCTTATAATGTAATAGTATATAAGGGTATACTTCATATAGTGATGAAATATATCGTTATACCTTATAACATAATAGTATATAACGTTATACGTCAAATAGTGATGCAGTATAACGTTATAGGTTATAACGTAATAGTATATGACATTATACGTCATATAGTGGTGCAATATATCGTTATTCCATATAATGTAATAGTATATAAGGTTATACTTCATATAGTGATGCAATATAACGTTATGCGTCATAACGTAATAGTATATAACGTTATACCTCAAATAGTGATGCAATATATCGTTATACGTTATAACGTAATAGTATATAACGTTATACGTCATATAGTGATGCAGTATAGCGTTATAGGTTATAACGCAATAGTATATAACGTTATACGTCACATAGTCATGCAATATGTCGTTATACGTTGTAACGTAATGCTCCATAACGTTATGCGTCATATAGTTATGCAATATACCGTTATACGTTATAACGTAAAAGTATATGACGTTATTCGTCATATAGTGATGCAAGATGTAGTCATACGTTATAGCGTAATACTCTATAACGTTATAAGTTATAATGTAATAGTATATGACGTTATGCGTCATATAGTGATGCAATATAACGCTATAAGTGATATAGTGATGCAATATAACGTTATATCTTATAACGTAATAGTATATAACGTTATACGTCATATAGTGATGCAGTACAACGTTATAGGTTATAGCGTAATAGTATATGACGTTGTACGTCATATAGTGATGCAATATAACGTTATAAGTGATATAGTGGTACAATATAACGTTATAAGCGATATAGTGATGCAATATAACGTTATAAGTGATATAGTGATGCAATATAAGGTTATGCGTTATAACGTAATAGTATAAATCGTTATACAATATAAGGTAATACTCTATAACGCTATACGTTATAACGTAATAGTTCATAACGTTATACGTCATATAGGGATGCTATATAACGTTATAAGTGATATAGTGATGCAATATAACGTTATATCTTATAAAGTAATAGTATATAACGTTATACGTCATATAGTGTTGCAATATAACGTTATTAGTTATATAGTGATGCAATAGCGTTATAAGTTATAACGTAATAGTATAAACGTTATACGTCATATAGTGATGAAATTTAACGTTATAGGTGATATAATGATGCAATATAACGTTATCCGTTATAACGTAATAGCATATAAGGTTATACTTCATATAGTGATGCAATATATCGTTATACTTTATAACGTAATAGTATATAACGTTATACGTCATATAGTGATCCAGTATAATGTTATAGTATATAACGTAATAGTATATAACGTTATACGTCACATAGTGATGGAATATATAGTTATACCTTATAGCGTAATACTCCATAGCGTTATACGTCATATAGTAATGCAATATAACGTTATAAGTGATATAGTGATGCAATATAACGTTCTGCTGTATAACGTAATAGTCTATATCGTTATACGTCATATAGTGATGCAATATAACGTTATTAGTGATATAGTGATGCAATAGCGTTATAAGTTATAACGTAAGAGTATAAACGTTATGCATCATATAGTGATGCAATATAACGTTATAAGTGATATAGTAATGCAATATAACGTTATGCATTATAACGTAATAGTATATAACGTTATACGTCAGAAAGTGTTGCAATATATCGTTATACCTTATAACGTAATAGTATATAACGTTATAGGTCATATAGTGATGCAGTATAACGTTATAGTGTATGACGTAATAGTATATGACGTTATACACCACATAGTAATGCAATATAACGTCATTAGTGATATAGTGATGCAATATAACGTGAAGCGTTAAAACGTACTAGTATGTAACGTTAAACTTCATATAGTGATGCAATATATAATTAAACCTTATAAAGTAATATTATACAACGTTATACGTCATATAGTGATGCAATATAACGTGATAGGTTATAACGTAATAGTATACAACGTTATACGCCACATAGTAATGCAGTACAACGTTATAAGTGATATAGTGATGCAATATAACGTTATGCGTTATAACGTAACAGAATATAACGTTATAAGTGATATAGTGATGCAATATAACGTTATAAGTGATATAGTGGTACAACATAACGTTGTGCGTTGTAACGTACTAGTATGTAACGTTATACTTCATAGAGTGATGCAATATATCGTTAAACCTTATAATGTAATAGTATATAACGTTATACGTCATATAGTGGTGCAGTATAACGTTATAGGTTATAACGTAATAGTATATAACGCTATACGTCATATAGAGATGCAATACAGCGTTATACGTTATAACGTAATAGTGTATATCGTTATACGTTATATTGTGAAGAACTATATCGTTATCCGTTATAACGTAATAGTATATAACGTTATACGTCATATAGTGAGGCAATATAACGTTATGCGTTACAGCGTAATAGTATATAAGGTTATACGTCATATAGTGATGCAATATAAAGTTATACGTCATATAGTGGTGCAATATATCGTTATACGTTATAACGTAATAGTATATAACGTTATACGTCACGCAGTGATGGAATATTTAGTTATTCCTTATAACGAATAGCATATTAAGTTATGCGTCATATAGTGACGCAATATAACGTTATAAGTGATATAGTGATGCAAAATAACGTTATGGGTTATAACGTACTATTATATAACGTTATACCTTATAACGTTATAGGTTACAACGTAATAGTATATAACGTTATACGTCCCATAGTGATGAAATATAACGTTATCCATTATAACGCAATAATATACAACGTCATACGTCCTATAGTGATGCAATATAACGTTATGCGTTAGAACGTAATAGTATATAAGGTTATACTTCATATAGCGATGCAATATATCGTTATACCTTATAACGTAATAGTATATAACGTTATACGTCACATAGTAATGCAATATGTCGTTACACGTTATAACGTAATACTCCATAACGTTATACGTCATATAGTGAGGCAATATAAAGTTATACGTCATATAGTGATGCAATATATCGCTAAACATTATAATGTAATAGTATATAACGTTATACGTCATATAGTGATGCTATATAACGTCATACGTCACATAGTGATGCAATATATCGTTATGCCTAATAAAGTAATAGTATACAGCGTTATACGTCATACAATGATGCAAATGGCGTTAGACGTAATAACGTAATAGTATATAACGTTATACTACATATAGTGATGCAATATATCGTTATACCTTATAACGTAATAGTATATAAGGTTATACTTCATATAGAGATGCAATATATCCTTACACCTTATAACGTAATAGTATATAACGTTATACGTCATATAGTGACGCAGTATAACGTTATAGGTTGTAACGTAATACTCCATAACGTTATACGTCATATAGTAAAGCAACATAACGTTATTAGTTATAACGTAATAGTATAAACGCTATACATCATATAGTGATGCAATATAACGTTATAAGTGATATATTGATGCAATATAACGTTAAATGTGACATAGTGATGCAATATAACGTTATGCGTTATAACGTAACAGTTTAAATCGTTATACGATATGAGGTAATACTCTATAACACGATACGTTATTACGTAATAGTTCATAACGTTATACGTCATATAGGGATGCTATATAACGTTATAAGTGGTATAGTGATGCAATATAACGTAATACCTTATAACGTAATAGCATATAACGTTATACGTCATATAGTGATGCAAATAGCGTTAGACGTAATAACGTAATAGTATATAACGTTATACTTCATATAGTGATGCAATATATCGTTATACCTTATAACGTAATAGTATATAAGGTTATACTTCATATAGTGATGCAATATAACGTTACACCTTATAACGTAATAGTATATAACGTTATACGTCATATAGTGACGCAGTATAACGTTATAGGTTGTAACGTAATACTCCATAACGTTATACGTCATATAGTAAAACAACATAACGTTATTAGTTATAACGTAATAGTATAAACGCTATACATCATATAGTGATGCAACATAACGTTATAAGTGATATATTGATGCAATATAACGTTAAATGTGATATAGTGATGCAATATAACGTTATGCGTTATAACGTAACAGAATATAACGTTATAAGTGATATAGTGATGCAATATAACGTTATAAGTGATATAGTGGTACAACATAACGTTGTGCGTTGTAACGTACTAGTATGTAACGTTATACTTCATAGAGTGATGCAATATATCGTTAAACCTTCTAATGTAATAGTATATAACGTTATACGTCATATAGTGATGCAGTACAATGTTATAGGTTATAACGTAACAGTATATGACATTATACGTCATATAGTGGTGCAATATAACGTTATAAGTGCCATAGTGATGGACTATAACGTTATGCGTTATAACGTAATAGTATATAACGTTATACGCCACAAAGTGTTGCAATATATCGTTATACCTTATAACGTAATAGTATATAACGTTATAGGTCATATAGTGATGCAGTATAACGTTATAGGTAATAACGTAATAGTATATAACGTCATAGTGATGAAATATATCGTTATGCGTTATAACGTAATCGTATGTAACGTTAAACGTCATATAGTGATGCAATATAACGTTTTGATTATAACGCAATAGTATATAACGTTATACGTCACATAGTGATGCAATATATCGTTATACCTTATAACGTAAAAGTATATAAGGTCATACGTCACATAGTGGTGAAGTATATTGGTAAGTATAACGTTATAGGTTATAACGCAATAGTATATAACGTTATACGTCACATAGTGATGCAATATATCGTTATACGTTGTAACGTAATGCTCCATAACGTTATACGTCATATAATAATGCAATATAACGTTATACGTTATAACGTAACAGTATATGACGTTATTTGCCATATAGCGATGCAATATGTAGTCATACGTTATACCGTACTACTCTATAACGTTGTACGTTACAATGTAATAGTATATGACGTTATGCGTCATATAGTGATGCAATATAACGTTATAAGTGATATAGTGGTGCAATATAACGTTATAAGTTCCTTAGTGACGCAATATAACGTTATGCTTTATAACGTAATAATATATAACGTTATACGTCACATAGTGATGCAATATATCGTTATACCTTATAACGTAAAAGTATATAACGTCATACGTCACATAGTGGTGCAGTATAACGTTATTGGTAAGAACGTAATAGTATATAACGTTATACGTCACATGGTGATGCAGTATAACGTTATAGGTTATAACGTAGTAGTATATAATGTTATACGTCACATAGTAGTGCAATATATCGTTATACGTTGTAACGTAATACTCCATAACGTTATACGTCATATAGTGATGCAATATAACGTTATAAGTGATATAGTGATGCAATATAACTTTATACCTTATAACGTAATAGTATATAACGTTATACGTCATATAGTGTTGCAGTACAACGTTATAGGTTATAACGTAATAGTATATAATGTTATACGTCACATAGTGATGCAATATATCGTTATACGTTGTAACGTAATGCTCCATAACGTTATACGTCATATAATAATGCAATATAACGTTATACGTTATAACGTAACAGTATATGACGTTATTTGCCATATAGCGATGCAATATGTAGTCATACGTTATACCGTACTACTCTATAACGTTATACGTTATAATGTAATAATATATGACGTTATGCGTCATATAGTGATGCAATATAACGTTATAAGTGATATAGTGATGCAATATAACGTTATACCTTATAACGTAATAGTATATAACGTTATAAGTCATATAGTGATGCAGTACAACGTTATAGGTTATAACGTAATAGTATAAAGGTTATACGTCATATAGTGGTGCAATGTAACGTTATAAGTGCCATAGTGATGGACTATAACGTTATGCGTTATAACGTAATAGTATATAACGTTATACGTCATATAGTGATGCAGTACATCGTTATATGTTATAACGTAATGGTATATAACGTTATACTTCACATAGTGATGGAATATATAGTTATACCTTATACCGTAACAGTATATGACGTTATACGTCATATAGTGATGCAATATAGCATTATACGTTATAGCGTAATAGTATATAACGTTAGACATCATATAGTGATGCAATATATCGTTATACGTTATAACGTTACAGTCTATATCGTTATACGTCATATAGTGGTGGAATATATTGTTATACGTTATAACGTAATATTATATAACGTTATACTTCGTATAGTGATGGAGTATATAGTTATACCCAATAACGTAGTAGTATATAACGTTATACGTCATATAGTGATGCAGTATAACGTTATAGGTTATAACGTAATAATCTATATCGTCATTCGTCATATAGTGATGCAGTATAACGTTATAGTTTATGACGTAATAGTATATAACGTTATACGTCACATAGTAATGCATTATGTCGTTATACGTTATACCGTAATACTCCGTAACGTTATACATGATATAGTGATGCGATATAACGTCATGCGTTATAACGTAATAGTATGTAAGGTTATACTTCATATAGTGATGCAATATAACGTTATAAGTTATAACGTAATAGTATCAACGTTATACGTCATATAGTGATGCAGTACAACGTTATAGGTTATAACGTAATAGTATATAACATTATACGTCATATAGTGACGCAGTATAACGTTATAGGTTGTAACGTAATACTCCATTACGTTATACGTCATATAGAAATGTCATATAACGTTATACGTTATAAAAGTATATGATGTTATATGTCAATTAGTGATGCAGTATAACGTTATAGGTTATATCGCAATAGTATATAACGTTATACGTCACATAGTAATGCAATATGTCGTTACACGTTGTAATGTAATGCTCCATAACGTTATGGGTCATATAGTAATGCAATATAACGTTATACGTTATAACGTAACAGTATATGACGTTATTCGTCATATAGTGATGCAATATGTAGTCATACGTCATAGCGTAATACTCTATTACGTTATTCGTTATAATGTAATAGTATATGACGTTATGCGTGATACAGTGATGCAATATAACGTTATACGTTATAACGTACTAGTATATAATGATATACTTCATATAGTGATGCAGTATATCGTCATAAGTGATATAGTGATGGTATATAACGTCATACCGTATAACGTAATAGTATATAACGTTATACCGTATAACGTAATAGTATATAACGTTATACCGTATAACGTAATAGTATATAACGTTATACCGTATAACGTAATAGTATATAACGTTATACCGTATAACGTAATAGTATATAACGTTATAAGTGATATAGTGATGCAATATAACGTTATAAGTGATATAGTGATGCAATATAACGTTATGCGTTATAACGTAATAGTATATGACGTTATTCGTCATATAGTGGTGCAATATAACGTTATAAGTGATATAGTGATGCAATATATCGTGATGCGTTATAACGTAATAGTATATAACGTTATACGTCACATAGTGATGCAATATAACGTTATGCGTCATAATGTAATAGCATGTAACCGTATACGTCACATAGTAATGCACTATGTCGTTATACGTTGTAACGTAACGCTCCATAACGTTATGCGTCCTATAGTAATGCAATATAACGTTATAAGAAATATAGTGATGCTATATAACGTTATACCGTATAACGTAATAGTATATAACGTTATACGTCATATAGTGATGCAGTACAACGTTATAGGTTATAACGTAATAGTATATGACACTATACGTCATATAGTGGTGCAATATAACGTTATAAGTGCCATAGTGATGCACTATAACGTTATGCGTTATAACGTTATAGTATATAACGTTATACATCATATAGTGATGCATTATAACGTTATAAGTGATATAGTGATACAATATAACGTTATACCTTATAACGTAATACTATATAAGGTTATACTTCATATAGTGATGCAATATATCGTTATATCTTATAACGTAATAAAATACATCGTTATACGTCATATAGTGACGCAGTATAACGTTATAGGTTGTAACGTAATACTCCATAACGTTATACGTCATATAGTAATGCAACATAATGTTATACGTTATAATAGTATATGACGTTATACGTCATATAGTGATGCAGTACAACGTTATAGGTTATAACGTAATAGTATATAACGTTATACGTCATAGAGTGATGCGGTATAACGTTATAGGATATAACGCAATAGTATATAACGTTATACGTCACATAGTAATGCAATATGTCGTTATACGTTGTAACGTAATGCTCCATAACGTTATACGTCATATAGTAATGCAATATAACGTTATACGTTATAACGTAACAGTATATGACGTTATTCATCATATAGTGATGCAATATGTAGTCATACGTTATAGCGTAATACTCTATGACGTTATACGTTATAATGTAATAGTATATGACGTTATGCGTCATATAGTGATATAATATAAAGTTATAAGTGATATAGCGATGCAATATAACGTTATAAGTGATATAGTGGTGCAATATATCGTTATGCGTTATAACGTAATAGTATATAACGTTATATGTCACATAGTGATGCAATATATCGTTATCCGTTATAGCGTAATAGTATATAACGTTACACGTCATATAGTGATGCAATATATCGTTATGCATTATAGCGTAATAGTATGTAACCGTATACGTCACATAGTAATGCAATATGTCGTTATACGTTGTAACGTAACGCTCCATAACGTTATGCGTCCTATAGTAATGCAATATAACGTTATACGTTAAAACGTAATACTCCATAACGTTACACGTCATATAGGGATGCTATATAACGTTATAGGTGATATAGTGATGCAATATAACGTTATACCTTATAAGGTAATAGTATATAACGTTATACGTCATATAGTGATGCAGTACAACGTTATAGGTTATAACGTAATAGTATATAACATTATACGTCATATAGTGACGCAGTATAACGTTATAGGTTGTAACGTAACACTCCATTACGTTATACGTCATATAGAAATGCCATATAACGTTATACGTTATAAAAGTATATGATGTTATATGTCAATTAGTGATGCAGTATAACGTTATAGGTAATAACATAATAGTATATAACGTTATACGTCACATAGTGATGAAATATATCGTTATCCGTTATAACGTTATAGTATATAACGTTATACGTCATATAGTGATGCAGTATAACGTTATAGGATATAAAGCAATAGTATATAACGTTATACGTCACATAGTAATGCAATATGTCGTTACACGTTGTAACGTAATGCTCCATAACGTTCTGCGTCATATAGTAATGCAATATAACGTTATACGTTATAACGTAACAGTATATGACGTTATTCGTCATATAGTGATGCAATATGTAGTCATACGTCATAGCGTAATACTCTATTACGTTATTCGTTATAATGTAATAGTATATGACGTTATGCGTCATATAGTGATACAATATAAAGTTATAAGAGATATAGTTGTGCAATATAACGTTTTACCTTATATCGTAATAGTATATAACGTTATACGTCATATAGTGATGCAGTACAACGTTGCATGTCATATCGTAATAGTATATGACGTTATACGTCATATAGTGGTGCAATATAACGTTATAAGTGATATAGTGATGCTATATAACGTTATACCTTATAAGGTAATAGTATATAACGTTATACGTCATATAGTGATGCAGTTCAACGTTATACGTTAAAACGTAATACTCCATAACGTTATACGCCATATAGAGATGCAATATAACGTTAAACGTTATAACGTAACAGTGTATGACGTTATTCGTCATATAGTGATGCAATATGTAGTCATACGTTATGGCGTAATACACCATAACGTTATACGTCATAACGTAACAGTATATGACGTTATTCGTCGTATAGTGATGCAATATGTAGTTATACGTTATGGCGTACTACTCTATTAGGTTATACGATATAATGTAATATTATATTACGTTATGCGTGATATAGTGATGCAATATAACGTTATACGTTATAACGTACTAGTATATAACGATATACTTCATATAGTGATGCAGTATAACGTTATAAGAAATATAGTGATGCTATATAACGTTATACGTTATAACGTAATAGTATATAACGTTATACGCCATATAGTGATGCAGTATAACGTTACAGGATATAACGCAATAGTATTTAACGTTATACGCCACATAGTAATGCAATATGTCGTTATACGCTGTAACGTAATGCTCCATAACGTTATACGTCATATAGTAATGCAATATAACGTTATGCGTTATAACGTAACAGTATATGACGTTATTCGTCATATAGTGATGCAATATGTAGTCATACGTTATAGCGTAATGCTCCATAACGTTATGCGTCATATAGTAATGCAATATATCGTTATACGTTATAACGTAATAGTATATAACGTTATACCGTATAACGTAATAGTATATAACGTTATAAGTGATATAGTGATGCAATATAACGTTATAAGTGATATCGTGATGCAATATAACGTTGTGCGATATAACGTAATAGTATATAACGTTATACGTCACATAGTGATGCAATATATCGTTATACGTTATAACGTAATAGTATATAACGTTATACGTCATATAGTGGTGCAATATAACGTTACAAGTGATATAATGATGCAATATATCGTTATACCTTATAACGCAATAGCATATAACGCTATGTCACATAGTGATGCAATATATCGTTATACGTTATAACGTAATAGTTCATAACGTTATACGTCATATAGTAATGCAATATAACGTCATACGTTATAACAGTATATGACGTTATACATCATATAGTGACGCAGTACAACGTTATAGGTTATAACATAATAGTGTATAACGTTATAGGTTGTAACGTAATAGTATATGACGTTATACGTCATATAGTGGTGCAATATAACGTTACAAGTGATATAATGATGCAATATATCGTTATACCTTATAACGCAATAGCATATAACGCTATGTCACATAGTGATGCAATATATCGTTATACGTTGTAACGTAATACTACATAACGTTATACGTCATATAGTCATGCAATATAACGTTATAAGTTATAACAGTATATGACGTTATACGTCATATAGTGATGCAGTATAACGTTACAGGTAATAACGTAATAGTATATAACGTTATACGTCACATTGTGATGAAATATATCGCTATCCGTTATAACGTAATAGTATATAACGTTATACGTCATATAGTAATGCAATATATAGTTATACGTTATACCGTAATAGTATATAACGTTATACGTCACATAGTCATGCAATATGTCGTTATACGCTGTAACGTAATGCTCCATAACGTTATGCGTCATATAGTAATGCAATATACCGTTATACGTTATAACGTAAAAGTATATGACGTTATTCGTCATATAGTGATACAATATGTAGTCATACGTTATAGCGTAATACTCTATAACGTTATAAGTTATAATGTAATAGTATAAGACGTTATGCGTCATATAGTGATGCAATATAACGTTATAAGTGATATAGGGATGCAATATAACGTTATAAGTGATATAGTGATGCAATATAACGTTATGCGTTATAACGTAATAGTATATAACGTTATACGTTAAAACGTAATACTCCATAACGTTATACGTCATATAGTGGTGCAATATATTGTTATACCTTATAACGTAATAGTATATAAGGTTATACTTCATATAGTGATGCAGTACAACGTTATAGGTTATAACGTAATAGTATATGACGCTATACGTCATATAGTGGTGCAATATATCGTTATAAGTGATATAGTGATGCAATATAACGTTATGCGTTATAACGTAATAGTATATAACGTTATGCTTCATATAGTGAAGCAATATAACGTTATGCGTTATAACGTACTAGTATATAACGTTATGCTTCATATAGTGAAGCAATATAACGTTATACGTTAAAACGTAATACTCCATAACGTTATACGTCATATAGTGATGCAATATAACGCTATAAGTGATGTAGTGATGCAATATAACGTTATACGTTATAACGTAAGAGTATATAACGTTATACGTCATATAGTGAAGCAGTACAACGTTATGGGTTATAACGTAATAGTTCATAACGTTATACGTCATATAGGGATGCAGTATAACGTTATAGGTTGTAACGTAATACTCCATAACGTTATACGTCATATAGTAATGCAATATAACGTTATACGTTATAACAGTATATGTCGTTATGCGTCATATTGTGACGCAGTACAACGTTATAGGTTATAACGTAATAGTATATAACGTTATGCTTCATAAGGTGAAGCAGTACAACGTTATGGGTTATAACGTAATAGTTCATAACGTTATACGTCATATAGGGATGCAGTATAACGTTATAGGTTGTAACGTAATACTCCATAACGTTATACGTCATATAGTGATGCAATATAACGCTGTAAGTGATGTAGTGATGCAATATAACGTTATACGTTATAACGTAAGAGTATATAACGTTATACGTCATATAGTGATGCAGTATAACGTTATAGGTTATAACGTAATAGTATATGACGTTATACGTCATATAGTGGAGCAATATATCGTTATACCATATAATGTAGTAGTATATAACGTTATACTTCATATAGTGATGCAATATATCGTTATACGTTATAACGTAATAGTATATAACGTTATACGTCATATAGTGATGCAATATAACGTTATAAGTGATACAGTGTTGCAATATGACGTTATACCTTATAGCGTAATAGTATATAACGTTATACGTCATATAGTGATGCAGTACAACGTTATAGGATATAACGTAATAGTATATAACGTTATACGTCACATAGTGATGCAATATATCGTTAAACGTTGTAACGTAATACTCCAAAACGTTATACGACATATAGTAATGCAACATAACGTTATACGTTAAAACGTAATACTCAATAACTTTATACATCATATAGTGATGCAATATAACGTTATAAGTGATATAGTGTTGCAATATAACGTTATACCTTATAGCGTAATAGTATATAACGTTATACGTCATATAGTGATGCAGTACGACGTTATAGGTTATAACGTAATAGTATGGGACGCTATACGACATATAGTGGAGCAATATATCGTTATACCTTATAATGTAATAGTATATAATGTTATACTTCATATAGTCAAGCAATATATCGTTATACCTTATAACGTAGTAGTATATAAGGTTATACTTCATATAATAATGCAATATAACGTTATACCTTATAACGTAATAGTATATAACGTTATACGTCATACAGTGACGCAGTATAACGGTATAGGTTCTAACGTAATAGTATATAACGTTATACGTCACATAGTGATAAATATATCGTTATCCGTTATACCGTAATAGTATATAACGTTATACGTTGAAACGTAATACTCCATAAAGTTATACGTCATATAGTGATGCAATATAACGTTATACCTTATAACGTAATTGTATATAACGTTATACGTCATATAGTGATGCAATATAACGTTATTCCTTATAACGTAATAGAATATGACGTTATACGTCATATAGTGGTGAAATATATCGTTATACCTTATAACGTAATAGTATATAGCGTAATACTTCATATAGTGAAGCAATATATCGTTATACCTTATAACGTAATAGTATATAAGGTTATACTTCATATAGTGATGCAATATAGCGTTGTGCGTTATAAGTAATAGTGAAAATCGTTATACGATATAAGGTAATGCTCTATAACACTATAGGATATAACGTAATAGTTCATAACGTTATACTTCATATAGGGATGCTATATAACGTTATCTGTTATATAGTGATGCAATATAACGTTATACCTTATAACGTAATAGTATATAACGTTATACGTCATATAGTGATGCAGTACATCGTTATAGGTTATAACGTAATAGTATATGACGTTATACGCCACATAGTGGTGCAATATAACGTTATAAGTGATATAGTGATGCAATATAACGTTATACCTTATAACGTAATAGCATATAACGTTATATGTCACATAGTGATGCAATATATCGTTATACGTTGTAACGTAATACTCCATAACGTTATACGTCATATAGTCATGCAATATAACGTTATACGTTATAACAGTATATGACGTTATACGTCATATAGTGATGCAGTATAACGTTATATGTAATAACGTAATAGTATATAACGTTATCCGTCACATAGTGTCACATAGTTATGATATAGTGATGAAATATATCGCTATACGTTATAACGTAATAGTATATAACGTTATACGTCATATAGTGATGCAATATAACATTATGCATTATAACGTAATGGTATATAACGTTATACGTCACATAATGATGCACTATATCGTTATACCTTATAACGTAATAGTATATATCGTTATGCGTCATACAGTAACGCAGCATAACGTTATAGGTTCTAACGTAATAGTATATGATGTTATACGTCATATAGTGGTGCAATATAACGTTATAAGTGATATAGTGATGCAATATAACGTTATGCGTTATAACGTAATAGTGTATAACGTTATACGTTAAAACGTAATACTCCATAACGTTATACGTCATATAGTGGTGCAATATATTGTTATACCTTATAACGTAATAGTATATAAGGTTGCACTTCATATAATGATGCATTATATCGTTATAAGTGATATAGTGATGCAATATAACGTTATACCTTATAACGTAATAGTACATAACGTTATACGTCACATAGTGATAAAATATATCGTTATCCGTTATAACGTAATAGTAAATAACGTTATACGTTAAAACGTAATACTCCATAACGTTATACGTCATATAGTGTTGCAATATAACGTTATGCGTTATAACGTACTAGTATATAACGTTACGCTTCATATAGTGAAGCAATATAACGTTATAAGTGATATAGTGATGCAATATAACGTTATACCTTATAACGTAATAGTATATAACGTTATACGTCATATAGTGATGCAATATAACGTTATAAGTGATACAGTGATGCAATATAACGTTATACCTTATTACGTAATAGTATATAACGTTATACGTCATATAGTGAAGCGGTACAACGTTATAGGTTATAACGTAATATTATACGACGTTATACGTCATATAGTGATGCAGTATAACGTTATAGGTTATAACGTAATAGTATATGACGTTATACGTCATATAGTGGAGCAATATATCGTTATACCATATAATGTAATAGTATATAAGGTTATACTTCATATAGTAATGCAATATATCGTTATACCTTATAACGTAATAGTATATAACGTTATACGTCATATAGTGATGCAGTATAACGTTATAGGTTATAACGCAATAGTATATAACGTTATACGTCACATAGTCATGCAATATGTCGTTATACGTTGTAACGTAATGCTCCATAACGTTATGCGTCATATAGTAATACAATATACCGTTATACGTTATAACGTAACAGTACATGACGTTATGCGTCATACTGTGATGCAATATAACGTTATAAGTGATATAGTGGTACAATATAACGTTATAAGCGATATAGTGATGCAATATAACGTTATAAGTGATATAGTGACGCAATATAAGGTTATGCGTTATAACGTAATAGTTTAAATCGTTATACGATATAAGGTGTTACGTTTCGCTATCCAAATTTTGAAATTTTAAACAATGTAGTAGTCGCTGCCACCAGAAACAGTCTAAGGACTGTTTCAATTAGATATTTCTTGTTAGATTATGTAGCGTTGATCGGAGTTTAGGCCACTGGTCAACAATCTCCACGTTTCGGCTGACCTGCTATGCGCAGGAATACTAGCACGGGAGAGGATTGTTTGGAATAAACAATTATATTATAAATAATTATTACAGGCGGAATTAATGACGAATTATACTAATCATTGATATTATTTATTATTTTAATTATTAGTTATTAATAATAATTAAAGTTAACTCACCTGACGTTGGTCTCCGCTGATGAACGGGCAGGCCGCTGGGGTGATTCCGGTTTTACAAAGATCGACACTTCTATAATTTTTCGTTTTAATCTTTATTTAATTTGAACAGTGTAAACAACAGTGTGTCCGGACGTGTTTAACAATTCGAAATTCTAACACAAAAACTTGAGCCAACTATTGTTTTGATTCTAACTGACTAATAACAATTATTTTATAATTCGAACTGACTAATAACATTTATATCTCGTAATTCTTAAACTCAAACTGGAACGAACAATTATTCTCTAATCCTAACTTAAATTCTAATTAAATCAACTGAACGAATTCTCTTAAATCAACTCAACTTAAATCAGACTCACTCAAATTCAATTGAACGACTAACAATTACTCTCCTTATTTTCGCTAAATTCTCCTGAACCAACTAATCACAATTGCTCTATCCTATTTCTTTATTCTAACTGAATTACTCTTCTTTAATTTCGTTAAATTCTCCCGAACGCTAACAATTTCTCTGACTATATTCTAACTGAACCAACTAATGGCAGTTACTCTCTTTTCACAATCACTCTGATTGTTCTAACTGAACCACTAACAATTAATCGCTAACGCTAACGCTAACAATTAATCTGACTCTTCTTTATTTTTCGCTAAATTCTCCCGAACGCTAACAATTTCTCTGACTATATTCTAACTGAACCAACTAATGGCAGTTACTCTCTTTTCACAATTACTCTGATTGTTCTAACTGAACCACTAACAATTAATCGCTAACGCTAACGCTAACAATTAATCTGACTCTTCTTTATTTTTCGCTAAATTCTCCCGAACGCTAACAATTACTCTCTTCTATTCCTTTATTCAACTGACCCGCTAACAATTACTCTGATTTGAATTGTGTCGCTACGCTTTTTATAATGACATCCCCAATGGGATGACAGTCACGTGACAGTTCGTTCCGGTGGGAATCGCAATGCTGCAGGTTTTTAGAGTTTCCATGAGAGAACGTGAATTTGATGATTACAGGTTATGTTGAGTGATGGACACAAAAGCGTCCGCGCCTGTGCGAACTGTATGAGTATGTGTTTTTAGTATTCTATCTCGTTTCGCATGTTGTTTGTTTCCTTAAACTTGTGAATTTGTTTTAGCGCAAGACGAAGAAGATATGTGAATGGTACGAGATGACGTGATCGACGTGCGTGTGTGAATATGTGCGAGGGATGATGCTGAAATGGCGGTTTTCCATCCAAATAGGCACAGTGGCACCTTCGTTGGCGTCGTGTCCTGATTATCTTCTTGTTATTAGGTTATTAGTTGTGTAACTCCAGTTTCTGATCTATGGAAAGTGGTGAAACGTCTTCACGAAATACAATTTCATTCGTTTTCCTCCCTTGCATTGGCACGCTGTGAGTGGTGTCGACTTCCAGATGAGGTTTGTGCATCTTGATTATTATGCATTTAATGATAGATACTTTGTCAGAGGTTCCCATGCGGATTGTCTCGGTGTGTATCTTGTTATGATTTCTTTTATTTAGTTCATCCTGCTTCTTTCGTGTTTTATTCACTGCATATGATATTTCAGTGCAAGAAGAAGAAGAATTGTAAAGAATGCGTAAGTGGCCCTAGAAGACGCAGTCATCGTGTGAGGTGTTGTCGGCAGGAACGAAGAGTCGAAGTTGTTGAAGAAGTCGTGTGACATTTGTATTGTTTCCGGTTATATACAACGCTATTTCACATATCTATGTATATATATATTATTATATTATTATATATTATTATACTAAATCTTCAGTTGGTTTAGTTGAATGTTCAGTAATGTAATTTTTACAAGGTGGTTTTGTATATTAGATGAGTAGTTGTTCGATATAATAATATGTGTATATATATATATACATTTCACAACGTAATTTTCCATTATGTAAAATATATATATGCATATGTATATGTGCGCGTATTGTTATTCTCATTGTTTCTCGGATCGTTAATTGGTTGAATATTCCATAATGTGGATTTCGTATATAATTCTCTAGGTTCGTAGAAATGTAAATCTATATATTTATTTCTTTGCGTTTTAATGGTTTAATAACGTATACATACATATATATATATATGTCGGATTAAAGTCAGGATTATGGGGATGGGCGTTTAATGAATTTTCGTTGGAATTAGCCATTGCCGTGATACAATGGGGAGTTTATTAGCACGGGCTTATTAACAAGATTACGCACTAGTGATGATGACCTTAGGTTCGAAACGAATCCGCGGTCACGGGATGGTAAACGTATGTTCTCGCACAGTTCAAGTCTAACTCTTTATTAACTAGAAGTGATGTATTCGCTGGTTGTAAGGTGGCACTGTCATTCGTCGATGAGATCGTACGAAAGAATGAATCTCCGTCTCGACGATGTCGTCGAGGAAAACTATATTGGGTGGGTCGAAGGATATGAGATCCTCGGATTCGTCAAAGAAAGCTTTCTTTCCAAAGGAGAGGGAAATTAGCGCTGTTGCTAATTGGTCGATCTCCATATCGGCGTTTTGAAAGAGATGCTGGCCGCCCTTGAGGGGAGGTTGTTGACGGGGGGCAACGCTCGTGGAGGATAGGTTTCTCCTATCTTCCCGTAGTTGCAACAAAGTCTATTTGACGGACTTCGCTTGACTAAATCTTAAGATCTATAGCGGGTCCTTACGTTAGCTAAACATACGCCACAAAGGCATGCCGACACCCGGCGATCATCTTACCCGAAGGACAGAATCTGCGTGTGGCGGGCCGCGGGATAGAAACTATTGAAGTATTTACTGCCACGTATCGCTACGACTATTTCTTTTAAGGAGAGGTATAGAGTTACTCTGTGCCTTTGTTAGATAAAACGTTCATCCCTTTGACCGCGGCTACGTTCGGCGACTGATTGTCGCCTCGAGCCCAAGCTCATGATCATAAATCTCGAACAATCGGAGCGGCATTCGTTTAATCCAAGTTACAGAGTTGCGGTATTCCCGCGAATCCAAGGAAGAGCTCCGGCGTTCTTTCATCTCCGACACGGCCATTCTGACTATCACACGTCCTCGGGTGTAGCTACAATATTGAGAGTTTTCTTAACGTTAGTCTCGGTACAATTAACATTGTTTACAATTTAACTTAATGTCTAAATAAGCTGAGGGTCCAGTGTAACAATAAAATTTTGTTCGGAGGTTTGACAACCAAAGGAATAGAAGAGAACATGAATTAGTAACGTTGTAATTAATATTGGAAGTGCTAGTTGCATCCTGTGGGTTATCAGTCGGGTCATAACGGCGAAATGGACCAGTCTCGATTTCGTACCCCAATGGATCTCGTTTTTTTAGATCGCACGACCGCACCAAACTTCGTAACGCTGTAGCTCATGGTGCGCGTGAACACATCACTTGCCCCTTAGTCGAGCTTCGTAACACTATAGCTCATGGTGCGCGTGAACACATCACTCGCCCCTTCACCGAGCTTCATAACTCTATAGCTCATGGTGCGCGTGAACACATCACTTGCCCCTTTACCGAGCTTCATAACTCTATAGCTCATGGTGCGCGTGAACACATCACTTGCCCCTTTACCGAGCTTCATAACTCTATAGCTCATGGTGCGCGTGAACACATCACTTGCCCCCTTTACCGAGCTTCATAACATACTCCGTAAGGTGCTACGGTCTTTGTGCTAAGGATCTTCCGAGATCGAGGTACTCATGTCGTCGTGGTCACTGTTATTGCCGTCACTACCGACGTCTAACTCAGCGGGAACGCGACTGTCCGGCATTTTTCTTAATCTGTCGTGACTGTCTTTATACGATCGTTTACCGTCTAGCGTTTTTAGAATATATCTATCTCCTTCCAAAATCTCGGTTATTACAAATGGACCCTTGAATTTCGGCTCTAGCTTGGTTTGGTTTCTTTCCTCGTTCTTACGTAGTACGAAGTCGCCGAGGTTAAACCTAACCACTTTAGCTTTGTTCCTATCAAATCTTTCTTTGTCGTATTGGGCGTTACTTTCTATGTTCTGTACGGCCTGCTGCCTTACATCGGAGATATCGACTTCTTTTTCTTCAATATTGTCGGGTAGCAATAGGTCATACGGTCTCGCCGATCTACCGATTAGTAGTTGTAAGGGGCTCGAATTAGTCACGCGGTTGACGGTGCAGTTCAACGCTAGCTGCATTTCCCCAATCGCGTCTTGCCACGGCCGCCCGGTCGTCTCTACTGTCGTGAACATATTTTTCAACGTGCCCATAACACGTTCTACTTGTCCGTTAGCCCTACTGGCACCGGTCGCTATCAAGTGAACTTTAATTCGTTTGCTTTCGCAGAACTCGCGAAATTCTTTACCCGTAAAACACCTTCCCTGGTCCGCTATTATCCGACAGGGACTCCCGAATAGAAATATAGCGGATTTAAGCGCTTTAATGGTGTTAAAAGAATCTATCCTACGAGTATGATGCAGGTATACGAATTTAGTGAAGGCGTCGATCAACACAATGACGTACTCCTTCGAATCGCTTTTACCACTCAGCTTGCCCGTTATATCCATGTGGACCGTGTGCCAAGGTATGCTGGCCTTGGGTATGGGATGCAATTCGGCTTGTATCTTACCTGAACTAGCCTTCGAAACTCTACAAGCATGGCAGTTCTCTACGAACTTGCGAACGTACTTCGCCATTCCTTCGAACCAGTAATACTCGTACAGTTTCTCGAGCGTCTTATCCCAAACCAAGTGCATAATTGACTGATGCACATGGTTAATAACGGACCACCTAAACCCTCTTGGAACAATAGGTAAACTGAGAGTCCTGCCTCTTCTTTGGATTTTCCGGTAGAGAGTACCGGACCGTAATTCGTAAGTATTCGCGATGTCTTCCGCGAGCTCATCATTTTGCAACTTTTCGACAATTCCCGAAATTTGGGGGTCACGACGTTGTTCGGCTAGTAGCCAGTCTTCCGAAATTTCGGCCAGATTAACCATTTTCTCTTTGATTTTGTCGAATCTAATAGGGTCAACGCCTGTGGGATTTCGCGAAAAGAAATCTACGTGGGCCATTCGCTTGCCCTCCCGATACACAATGTCGAAGGTAAACGTTTGCAAGTAAGCCCACCACCTGTGTACCCTGTCATTCAAATGTACTTTGCTCTTAGACGCCTTTAATGAATTGCAGTCCGTGACGACAAGAAATTCCCGTCCGTGCAGGTAGTGGCGGAAATGTTTTATGGCGTTTACAACAGCTAATGTTTCGAGTTCATAAGAGTGATATCTGGATTCCGTGAGGCTGGTTCTTTTACTATAGTATTCTACTACTCGATTTTTACCTTCCACCTTGTGCATTAAAATAGCCCCAAATCCTTCGGAGCTAGCATCGGTATGTAATTCTATTGGGTAATTGGGGTCAAATAGCATTAACACCGGTGCGTCGGTCAGAACGGAGATTACCTCTTGTCTTATTTTTTCGTGCCTGTCCGCCCATGTTATATTTTTACTGCCGGACGTAAGCGCGTATAAGGGTTTTAACAATTGCGAAAATTTAGGGATGAACTTCCGAAAGTACGAGGCTAGCCCTATGAACTGCCTGAGCTGTGTGACGGTCGTCGGCGCGGGTAGGGAGCTTAAGGCATATACTTTACCCGGGTTGGGACGGACTTCTCCGTTCTGGATTACGTATCCCAAATAGAGTATCGACGTCTTCAGGAAAGAGCACTTAGAAAAGTTAAACGAAAACCCGGCGTTTACAAGGGTACTTAACACGATGTCCAACCTCTCTAAGGCTTGATCTATTGAGTCGGCGATAATTAGGACGTCATCCAAATAGACAACGACGTAG
Source organism: Bombus affinis (assembly GCF_024516045.1). Lineage (NCBI taxonomy): Eukaryota > Metazoa > Arthropoda > Insecta > Hymenoptera > Apidae > Bombus > Bombus affinis. The sequence goes on along the minus strand of NW_026108950.1, from coordinate 63,262 downwards.
GAATACGCAAGGTCGCCCAGGGCATTGAAAATGGCCCTCTGAAAAACAGACGGTGCATTTTTCAATCCGAACGGCATCGTTACGTACTCGTACTGCCCGTCGGGTGTAACGAACGCCGTGTATTCCGCCGAATTAGGATGTATAGGAATTTGGTGGAACCCGCTGGCCATGTCCAGGCTAATGAAGTATTTCGCCGTTTGTAACCTCGCGATTTGGTCCGCGATAAGGGGTAGGGGGTACCGGTCCGCGACCGTATTCTTATTCAACGCTCGAAAATCTACGCACAATCTATCCGAACCGTCCTTTTTCTTCACGAGTAGCATGGGGCTCGCGAACGGCGAATTGCTAGGTCTTATAATGTTAGCTCTGAGTAGTTCGCTGATTCGCGCTCGTACGATTCTCCGTTCTTCCTCGCTAAGTCTATAGGGGCTTCTTTGGACGGTGATGTTAGGGTCGATCAACCGTATTTCTAATTGACCCGTATTTACGCGGGTACGTGGGAAACCCGTGATGAACGAGTTTTTGAATCTGCCGAGAATGGAAATCAATCGGTCTTTATCGTCGCCGAGTACCTCGGTGTCTACATCATTGAGATCGATCGCAGGTTCGGCGATATTATTACAGACATTAACCGTTTTCGACTTACAAATATCGAGGCTATTGCGCGTCATGAGTACGTCGAAGCCTTGGCTTAAAATTTCGCACCCAATAATAATATCGTGTTTTAAGTAATTGTCGGCAAGGACGTGAAAAATTACCTCCAGTGTAAGACCGCTGATACATACGGCGGACAGAATTTGGGTCGTACTCTTAACGCAAGTGTTCCCAATTCCACGCATTACTACTATCTCGGTCGTTCTCTTGCCGGAAAATTTTGAAGCTACCGATTCTTTGATTAATGAGCATTCAGCTCCGGAATCAAAACAAAACAGGAACGACTCACCCTCGTGACTTAATTTACCGGTCGGGGCCTCCACCACACAGAAGTTAACCTGTCGCTCCTCTTTCGTAGCAGGGTTTCCTCTACGTAAGGTCGGGCAGTTGGGCGCGATGTGGCCCTCCTCGTTACACCTGTAGCAGGACACCTTCGAAGACGTGGCAGCCCGGTTTTCCCCTGATTTTCGATTGCGTTTCTCCGCCTCCAGTCTTGTCCTCTCGCGGCACTCAGATGCTTTATGTCCGTGTCTACCACAGTGGTAGCACTTGTGTCGGGAGTCAGAAGGCTTATGCCGTTTAGCTTCGGGACTCGCGGAGGAGTTGCTTACTGAAGACGCCGGCCTCTTCACAGAATCGGAGAGCACTGTCATTTCGCCTGTGAGCTGGTCCTCGGTCTTGATATCGTTCGTGAGTGCTATCCGTAGGACGCGCTGGTCCTGTGAACCTATATGAAGGAGCACGGTAGCGTTGACTATCTCGTCCTTGGTACACCTTTCCCACCTCGCCATCAGGAAGGAACGTAAACGGCTGCTGTAATCTCCCAGGGTTTCACCCTCCAGTCGTGCTTGGTTTTTCATTTTCCATAGCGTCGTGGCGGCTGTCTCTTTCCCACCAAAGCGTGTAAGGAAACGGTCTTTAAACTTTGGCCAAGAGGAAATTTGAGTAGCAGGTACTTGTGTAAGCCACTGCGCTGCCGAGCTTTCTAGAGCGGCACTCAAGGCACAAAGTAGCGCACTGCCTTGCAAAGGTTTTTCTTCCATGATCACGTCAACAGTCGCACACCATGCGGCTGGGTCAGAACCCAAGCTTCCGGGGTTAAAACGCGGAAGCGGCACGATCGTAGATGTTTCACTCGGTCTTTGCTCTCGCGGCTGAGTTATCTGGCGCACGATGGCCATGAGTTGTTCCATCGTTACGTATGGCCCTGATCCCACTTCTGATGTCGGATTAAAGTCAGGATTATGGGGATGGGCGTTTAATGAATTTTCGTTGGAATTAGCCATTGCCGTGATACTATGGGGAGTTTATTAGCACGGGCTTATTAACAAGATTACGCACTAGTGATGATGACCTTAGGTTCGAAACGAATCCGCGGTCACGGGATGGTAAACGTATGTTCTCGCACAGTTCAAGTCTAACTCTTTATTAACTAGAAGTGATGTATTCGCTGGTTGTAAGGTGGCACTGTCATTCGTCGATGAGATCGTACGAAAGAATGAATCTCCGTCTCGACGATGTCGTCGAGGAAAACTATATTGGGTGGGTCTAAGGATATGAGATCCTCGGATTCGTCAAAGAAAGCTTTCTTTCCAAAGGAGAGGGAAATTAGCGCTGTTGCTAATTGGTCGATCTCCATATCGGCGTTTTGAAAGAGATGCTGGCCGCCCTTGAGGGGAGGTTGTTGACGGGGGGCAACGCTCGTGGAGGATAGGTTTCTCCTATCTTCCCGTAGTTGCAACAAAGTCTATTTGACGGACTTCGCTTGACTAAATCTTAAGATCTATAGCGGGTCCTTACGTTAGCTAAACATACGCCACAAAGGCATGCCGACACCCGGCGATCATCTTACCCGAAGGACAAAATCTGCGTGTGGCGGGCCGCGGGATAGAAACTATTGAAGTATTTACTGCCACGTATCGCTACGACTATTTCTTTTAAGGAGAGGTATAGAGTTACTCTGTGCCTTTGTTAGATAAAACGTTCATCCCTTTGACCGCGGCTACGTTCGGCGACTGATTGTCGCCTCGAGCCCAAGCTCATGATCATAAATCTCGAACAATCGGAGCGGCATTCGTTTAATCCAAGTTACAGAGTTGCGGTATTCCCGCGAATCCAAGGAGGAGCTCCGGCGTTCTTTCATCTCCGACATATATATATATATTATGAATTTTTCCCAAAGATACGCGTACGCATGTGTATATCTATATATGTGTGTGTCGCAGAGTAATCTTGTATACAATTTTCACTTTTATTAGAATGTTGATGTAGTGTAGTATATTTTATTTCTTTTATATTTTATTAGATTACCAATTATTCAGATTCACGAAGTAGGTCACACACACAGATATGCATACACGTGTGTGTATATACATGTGTTTTCGCAGAGAAATCTCATACATTTGAATCGCGGCTTGTTTTATTTATTGGTTCATTTAATTATTTCATTTTATTTGTATTTTATACGTCATTGCTGATTGGTTGTAGTGTTTCTTCTTATTGATTCATTTATTTCATTTTGATTGTCTGTCGTATAATTCTTTTTATTTTGATTGGTTAGTTATTAGTTAATTTATTATTATTGGTCGTGTTTAATTATTCATAAGTTATTGGTTCGTGGCGTCACGTGCGGAACGCGGGACGTGACAAAGGTAATACTCTACAACGCTATACGTTGTAACGTAATACTCCATAACGTTATACGTCATATAGTGATGCAAAATAACGCTATACGTTATAACGTAACAGTTCATAACGTTATACGTCATATAGGGATGCTATATAACGTTATAAGTGATATAGTGATGCAATATAACGTTATACGTCATATAGTGATGCAATATATCGTTATACGTTATAACGTATTAGTATATAACGTTATACGTCATATAGTGATGGAATATAACGTTATACGTTATAACGTACTAGTATATAACGTTACGCTTCATATAGTGAAGCAATATAACGTTATAAGTGATATAGTGAAGCAATATAACGTTATACCTTATAACGTAATAGTGTATAACGTTATACGTCATATAGTGATGCAATATAACGTTATAAGTGACACAGTGATGCAATATAACGTTATGCGTTATAACGTAATAGTATATAAGGTTATACTTCATATAGCGATGCAATACATCGTTATACGTTATAACGTAATAGTATATAACGTTATACGTCATATAGTGATGCAGTATAACGTTATAGGTTATAGCGTAATAGTATATGACGTTATACGTCATATAGTGTTGCAATATATCGTTATACCTTATAATGTAATAGTATATAAGGTTATACTTCATATAGTGATGCAATATATCGTTATACCTTATGACGTAATAGTATATAACGTTATACGTCATATAGTGATGCAGTATAACGTTATAGGATATAACGTAATAGTATATGACGTTATACGTCATATAGTGGAGCAATATTTCGTTATACCATATAATGTAATAGTATATAACGTTAAACTTCATATAGTAATGCAATATATCGTTATACCTTATAACGTAATTGTATATAACGTTATACGTCATATAGTGATGCAATATAACGTTATTCCTTATAACGTAATAGTATATAACGTTATACGTCACATAATGATGCAATATAACGTTATACCTTATAACGTAATAGTATATAACGTTATACGTCATATAGTGATGCAGTATAACGTTATTGGCTATAACGTAATAGAATATGACGTTATACGTCATATAGTGGTGAAATATATCGTTATACCTTATAACGTAATAGTATATAGCGTAATACTTCATATAGTGAAGCAATATATCGTTATACCTTATAACGTAATAGTATATAAGGTTATACTTCATATAGTGATGCAATATAGCGTTATGCGTTATAAGTAATAGCATATAACGTTATACGTTAAAACGGAATACTCCATAACGTTATACGTCATATAGTGGTGCAATATATTGTTATACCTTATAACGTAATAGTACATAACGTTATACGTAACATAGTGATGAAATATATCGTTATCCGTTATAACGTAATAGTATATAACGTTATACGTTAAAACGTAATACTCCATAACGTTATACGTCATATGGTGATGCAATATAACGTTATGCGTTATAACGTACTAGTATATAACGTTATGCTTCATATAGTGAAGCAATATAACGTTATAAGTGATATAGTGATGCAATATAACGTTATACCTTATAACGTAATAGTATATAACGTTATACGTCATATAGTGATGCAGTACAACGTTATAGGTTATAACGTAATAGTATATGACGCTATACGTCATATAGTGGTGCAATATAACGTTATAAGTGATATAGTGATGCAATATAACGTTATACCTTATAACGTAATAGTATATAACGTTATACGTCACATAGTGATGCAATATATCGTTATACGTTACAACGTAATACTCCATAACGTTATACGCCATATAGAAATGCAATATAATGTTATACGTTAAAACATAATACTCCATAACGTTATACGTCATATAGTGATGCAATATACCGTTATAAGTTATAACGTAATAGTATAAAGGTTATACATCATATAGTGATGCAATATAACGTTATAAGTGATATAGCGATGCATTATAACGTTATAAGTGATTTAGTGATGCAATATAACGTTATAAGTGATATAGTGATGCAATATAACGTAATGCGTTATAACGTAATAGTATAAATCGTTATACGATATAAGGTAATACTCTATAACGCTATACGTTATAACGTAATAGTTCATAACGTTATACGTCATATAGGGATGCTATATAACGTTATAAGTGATATAGTGATGCAATATATCGTTATTCCTTATAACGTAATAGTATATAAGGTTATACTTCATATAGTGATGCAATATAGCGTTATGCGTTATAAGTAATAGTGAAAATCGTTATACGATATAAGGTAATACTCTATAACACTATAGGTTATAACGTAATACTCCATAACGTTATACGTTATATAGTAATGCCATATAACGTTATAAGTGATATAGTGATGCAATATAACGTTGTAAGTGATATAGTGATGCAATATAACGCTATACCTTATAACGTATTAGTATATAACGTTATACGTCATATAGTGATGCAATATAACGTTATGCATTATAACGTAATAGTATAGAACGTTATACGTCACATAATGATGCAATATAACGTTATACCTTATAACGTAATAGCATATAACGTTATACGCCATATAGTGATGCAGTACAACGTTATAGGTTACAACGTAATAGTATATGACGTTATACGTCATATAGCGGTGCAATATAACGTTATAAGTGATATAGTGATGCAATATAACGTTATAAGTGATATAGTGATGCAATATAACGTTATGCGTTATAACGTACTAGTATATAACGTTATACTTCATATAGTGATGCAATATAACGCTATAAGTGATATAGTGATGCAATATAACGTTATATCTTATAACGTAATAGTATATATCGTTATACGTCATATAGTGATGAAGTACAACGTTATAGGTTATAACGTAATAGTTCATAACGTTATACGTCATATGGGGATGCTATATAACGTTATAAGTGATATAGTGATGCAATATAACGTTATACCTTATAACGTAATAGTATATAACGTTATACGTCATATAGTGATGCAGTACAACGTTATAGGTTATAACGTAATAGTATATGACGCTATACGTCATATAGTGGTGCAATATAACGTTATAAGAGATATAGTGATGCAATATAACGTTATGCGTTATAACGTAATAGTATATAACGTTATACGTCACATAGTGATGCAATATATCGTTATACGTTACAACGTATTACTCCATAACGTTATACGCCATATAGAAATGCAATATAATGTTATACGTTAAACCATAATACTCCATAACGTTATATGTCATATAGTGATGCAATATACCGTTATAAGTTATAACGTAATAGTATAAAGGTTATATATCATATAGTGATGCAATATAACGTCATAAGTGATATAGTGATGCATTATAACGTTATAAGTGATTTAGTGATGCAATATAGCGTTATAAGTGATATAGTGATGCAATATATAATTATGCGTTATAACGTAATAGTATAAATCGTTATACGATATAAGGTAATACTCTATAACGCTATACGTTATAACGTAACAGTTCATAACGTTATACGTCATATAGGGATGCTATATAACGTTATAAGTGATATAGTGATGCAATATAACGTTATATCTTATAACGTAATAGTATATGACGTTAAACGTCATATAGTGGTGCAATATATCGTTATACCTTATAATGTAATAGTATATAAGGGTATACTTCATATAGTGATGCAATATATTTGTTATACCTTATAACGTAATAGTATATAACGTTATACGTCATATAGTGATGCAGTATAACGTTATAGGTTATAACGTAATAGTATATGACGTTATACGTCATATAGTGGTGCAATATATCGTTATACCATATAATGTAATAGTATAGAAGGTTATACTTCATATAGTGATGCAGTATATCGTTATACCTTATAACGTAATAGTATATAACGTTATACTTCATATAGTGATGCAATATAACTATATGCATTAAAACGTAATAGTATATAACGTTATACGTCAAATAGTGATGCAACATATCGTTAAACGTTATAACGTAATAGTTTATAACATTATACGTCATATAGTGATGCAATATGTAGTCATACGTTATAGCGTAATACTCTATAACGTTATAAGTTATAATGTAATAGTATATGACGTTATGCGTCATATAGTGATGCAATATAACGTTATAAGTGATATAGTGATGCAATATAACGTTATGCGTTATAACGTACTAGTATATAACGTTATACTTCATATAGTGGTGCAATATAACGCTATAAGTGATATAGTGATGCAATATAACGTTATAAGTGATATAGTGGTACAATAAAACGTTATAAGCGATATAGTGATGCAATATAACGTTATAAGTGATATAGTGATGCAATATAAGGTTATGCGATATAACGTAGTAGTTTAAATCGTTATACGATATAAGGTAATACTCTTCAACGCTATACGTTATAACGTAATAGTTCATAACGTTATACGTCGTATAGGGATGCTATATACCGTTATAAGTGATATAGTGATGCAATATAACGTATTACCTTATAACGCAATAGTATATAACGTTATACGTCACATAGTGATGAAAGATATCGTTATCCGTTATAACGTAATAGTATATAACGTTATACGTCATATAGTGATGCAGTATATCGTTATAGGTTATAACATAATAGTATATAACGTTATACGTCATATAGTGATGCAGTATATCGTTATAGGTTATAACATAATAGTATATAACGTTATACGTCACATAGTCATGCAATATGTCGTTATACGCTGTAACGTAATGCTCCATAACGTTATGCGTCATATAGTAATGCAATATACCGTTATACGTTATAACGTAAAAGTATATGACGTTATTCGTCATATAGTGATACAATATGTAGTCATACGTTATAGCGTAATACTCTATAACGTTATAAGTTATAATGTAATAGTATAAGACGTTATGCGTCATATAGTGATGCAATATAACGTTATAAGTGATATAGGGATGCAATATAACGTTATAAGTGATATAGTGATGCAATATAAGGTTATGCGTTATAACGTAATAGTATAAATCGTTATACGATATAAGGTAATACTCTATATCGCTATACGTTGTAACGTAATAGTTCATAATGTTATACGCCATATAGGGATGCTATATAACGTTATAAGTGATATAGTGATACAATATAACGTTATATCTTATAGCGTAATAGTATATAACGTTATACGTCATATAGTGATGCAATATAACGTTATCAGTGATACAGTGATGCAATATAGCGTTATGCATTATAAGTAATAGTATAAATCGTTATACGATATAAGGTAGTATTCTATAACACTATAGGTTATAACGTAATAGTTCATAACGTTATACGTCATATAGGAATGCTATATATCGTTATAAGTGATATAGTGATGCAATATAACGTTATACCTTATGATGTAATAGTATATAAGGTTATACTTCTTATAGTGATGCAATATATCGTTATACCTTATAACGTTATAGTATATAACGTTATACGTCATATAGTGATGCAATATAACGTTATGCATTATAACGTAATAGTACATAACGTTATACGTCAGAAAGGGATGCAATATACCGTTATACGTTATAACGTAATAGTATATAACGTTATACGTCACATAGTCATGCAATATGTCGTTATACGTTGTAACGTAATGCTCCATAACGTTATGCGTCATATAGTAATGCAATATAACGATATACGTTATAACGTAACAGTATATGACGTTATTCGTCATATAGTGATGCAGTATAACGTTGTAGGTAATAACGTAATAGTATATAACGTTATACGTCACATAGTGATGAAATATATCCTTACCCGTTATAACGTAATAGTATATAACGTTATACGGCATATAGTGATGCAATATAACGTTATGCCTTATAACGTAATAGTATATAACGTTGTACGTCATATATTCACGCAGTATAACGTTATAGGTTGTAACGTAATAATCCAGAACGATATACGTCATATAGTAATGCAATATAACGTTATACGTTATAACAGTATTTGACGTTATACGTCATATAGTGATGCAGTATAACGTTATAGGTTATAACGCAATAGTATATAACGTTATACGTCACATAGTCATGCAATATGTCGTTATACGTTGTAACGTAATGTACCATAACGTTACGCGTCATAGAGTAATGCAATATACCGTTATACGTTATAACGTAACAGTATATGACGTTATTCGTCATATAGTGACGCAATATGTAGTCATACGTTATAGCGTAATACTCTATAACGTTATAAGTTATAATGTATTAGTATATGACGTTATACGTCATACAGTGATGCAATATAACGTTATAAGTGACATAGTGATACAGTATAACGATATAAACGATATAGTGATGCAATATGACGTTATAAGTGATATAGTGATGCAGTATAACGTTATACCTTATAACGTAATAGTATATATCGTTATACGTCATATAGTGATGCAGTACAACGTTATAGGTTATAACGTAATAGTATATGACGTTATACGTCATATAGTGGAGCAATATAACGTTATAAGTGATATAGTGATGCAATATAACGTTATACCTTATAACGCAATAGTATATAACGTTATACGTCACATAATGATGCAGTACAACGTTATAGGTTATAACGTAATAGTATATGACGTTATACGTCATATAATGGCGCAATATAACGTTATACATTAAAACATAATACTCCATATCGTTAACACGTCATATAGTGATGCGATATAACGTTATGCGTTATAACTTACTAGTATATAACGTTATGCTTCATATAGTGAAGCAATATAACGTTATACGTTAAAACGTAATACTCCATAACGTTATACGTCATATAGTGATGCAATATAACGTTATGCGTTATAACGTACTAGTATATAACGTCATGCTTCATATAGTGAAGCGATATAACGTTATAAGTGATATAGTAAGTCAATATAACGTTATACCTTATAATGTAATAGTATATAACGTTATACGTCATATAGTGATGCAGTACAACGTTATAGGTTATAACGTACTAGTATATAACGTTATGCTTCATATAGTGAAGCAATATAACGTTATACGTTAAAACGTAATACTGCATAACGTTATACGTCATATAGTGATGCAATATAACGTTATGCGTTATAATGTACTAGTATATAACGTTATGCTTCATATAGTGAAGCAATATAACGTTATAAGTGATATAGTAATGCAATAAAACGTTATACGTTATAACAGTATATGACGTTATACGTCATATAGTGGTGCAGTATAACGTTATAGGTAATAACGTAATAGTATATAACTTTATACGTCACATAATGATGAAGTATATCGTTATCAGTTATAACGTAATAGTATATAACGTTATACGTCATATAGTGATGCAATATAACGTTATACGTTAAAACGTAATACTCCATAACGTTATACGTCATATAGTGATGCAATATAACGTTATGCGTTATAACGTACTGGTATATAACGTTATGCTTCATATAGTGAAGCAATATAACGTTATAAGTGATATAGTAAGGCAATATAACGTTATACCTTATAATGTAATAGTATATAACGTTATACGTTATATAGTGATGCAGTACAACGTTATAGGTTATAAAGTAATAGTATATCACGTTATACGTCATATAGTGGTGCAATATATCGTTATTCCTTATAATGTATATAAGGTTATACTTCATATAGTAAAGCAATATACCGTTATACCTTACAACGTAATAGTATATAAGGTTATACTTCATATAGTGATGCAATATATCGTTATACCTTATAACGTAATAGTATATAACGTTATACGTCATATAGTGACGCAGTATATCGTTATAGGTTGTAACGTTGATACGTCCCGCGTTCCGCACGTGACGCCACGAACCAATAACTTATGAATAATTAACCAGGACCAATAATAATAAATTAACTAATAACTAACCAATAAAAATAAAAAGAATTATACGACAGACACTCAAAATGAAATAAATGAATCAATAAGAAGAAACACTACAACCAATCAGCAATGACATATAAAATACAAATAAAATGAAATAATTAAATGAACCAATAAATAAAACAAGCCGCGATTCAAATGTATGAGATTTCTCTGCGAAAACACATGTATATACACACACGTGTATGCATATCTGTGTGTGTTACCTACTTCGTGAATCTGAATAATTGGTAATCTAATAAAATATAAAAGAAATAAAATATACTACACTACATCAGCATTATAATGAAAGTGAAAATTGTATACAAGATTACTCTGCGACACACACATATATAGATATACACATGCGTACGCGTATCTTTGGGAAAAATTCATAATATATATATATATATATATGTATGTATACGTTATTAAACCATTAAAACGCAAAGAAATAAATATATAGATTTACATTTCTACGAACCTAGAGAATTGTATACGAAATCCACATTATGGAATATTCAACCAATTAACGATCCGAGAAACAATGAGAATAACAATACGCGCACATATACATATGCATATATATATTTTACATAATGGAAAATTACATTGTGAAATGTATATATATATATATATACACATATTATTATATCGAACAACTACTCATCTAATATACAAAACCACCTTGTAAAAATTACATTACTGAACATTCAACTAAACCAACTGAAGATTTAGTATAATAATATATAATAATATAATAATATATATATACATAGATATGTGAAATAGCGTTGTATATAACCGGAAACAATACAAATGTCACACGACTTCTTCAACAACCTCGACTCTTCGTTCCTGCCGACAACACCTCACACGATGACTGCGTCTTCTAGGGCCACTTACGGATTCTTTACAATTCTTCTTCTTCTTGCACTGAAATATCATATGCAGTGAATAAAACACGAAAGAAGCAGGATGAACTAAATAAAAGAAATCATAACAAAATACACACCGAGACAGTCCGCATGGGAACTTCTGACAAAGATACCTCCGTATCTATCATTAAACGCATAATAATCAAGATGCACAAACCTCATTTGGAAGTCGACACCACTCACAGCGTGCCAATGCAAGGGAGGAAAACGAATGAAATTGTATTTCGTGAAGACGTTTCACCACTTTCCATAGATCAGAAACTGGAGTTACACAACTAATAACCTAATAACAAGAAAGTAATATAAAGTATACACGATTTAATATATAGCAAATATGGACATATAAATCTACAAGGAGCAAAATATATCTCATATTGTCAAATAAAACCAAATTGTCAAAAGTTCATCAGGACACGACGCCAACGAAGGTGCCACTGTGCCTACTTGGGTGGAAAACCGCCCCTTCAGCATCATCCTTCGCACATATTCACACACGCACGTCGATCACGTCATCTCGTACCATTCACATATCTTCCTCCTCTTGCGCTAAAACAAATTCACAAGTTTAAGGAAACAAACAACATGCGAAACGAGATAGAATACTAAAAACACATACTCACACAGTTCGCACAGGCGCGGACGCTTTTGTGTCCATCACTCAACATAACCTGTAATCATCAAAATCCACGTTCTCTCATGGAAACTCTAAAAACCTGCAGCATTGCGATTCCCACCGGAACGAACTGTCACGTGACTGTCATCCCATTGGGGATGTCATTATAAAAAGCGTAGCGACACAATTCAAATGAGAGTAATTGTTAGCGGGTCAGTTGAATAAAGGAATAGAAGAGAGTAATTGTTAGCGTTCGGGAGAATTTAGCGAAAAATAAAGAAGAGTCAGATTAATTGTTAGCGTTAGCGTTAGCGATTAATTGTTAGTGGTTCAGTTAGAACAATCAGAGTAATTGTGAAAAGAGAGTAGCTGCCATTAGTTGGTTCAGTTAGAATATAGTCAGAGAAATTGTTAGCGTTCGGGAGAATTTAACGAAATTAAAGAAGAGTAATTCAGTTAGAATAAAGAAATAGGATAGAGCAATTGTGATTAGTTGGTTCAGGAGAATTTAGCGAAAATAAGGAGAGTAATTGTTAGTCGTTCAATTGAATTTGAGTGAGTCTGATATCAGTTCGTTCAGTTGACTTAATTAGAATTTAAGTTAGGATTAGAGAATAATTGTTCGTTCCAGTTCGAGTTTAAGAATTACGAGATATAAATGTTATTAGTCAGTTCGAATTATAAAATAATTGTTATTAGTCAGTTAGAATTAAAACAATAGTTGGCTCAAGTTTTTGTGTTAGAATTTCGAATTGTTAAACACGTCCGGACACACTGTTGTTTACACTGTTCAAATTAAATAAAGATTAAAACGAAAAATTATAGAAGTGTCGATCTTTGTAAAACCGGAATCACCCTAGCGGCCTGCCCGTTCATCAGCGGAGACCAACGTCAGGTGAGTCAACTTTAATTATTTTTAATAATTAATAATTAAAATAATAAATAATATCAATGATTAGTATAATTCGTCATTAATTCCGCCAGTAATAGTTATTTATAATATAATTGTTTATTCCAAACAATCCTCTTCCGTGCTAGTATTCCTGCGCATAGCAGGTTAGCCGAAACGTGGAGATTGTTGACCAGTGGCCTAAACTCCGATCAACGCTACATAATCTAACAAGAAATATCTAATTGAAACAGTCCTTCGACTGTTTCTGGTGGCAGCGACTACTACATTGTTTAAAATTTCAAAATTTGGATAGCGAAACGTAACAATATATATATATATATAGATAAAAATTTTGGTGGCAGCGGTGGGATACGCTCCACGGAGGATTACAGTTGGTATAAACAATAATATACGTTCATAGGTTTAAAGTTTTTTCAATTTATTAACTGAAACATACACATAAACATATACAAAAAGGAAGAAAAAAAAACATGGCGGTCGCACGAAACTCACTAAACGAGGACACGATTACGTTGTTGTCGGAAAAATTGAAAGCGTGGGACGAGAATTTTCGCGTACTAACCGACATTAATGCAAGTCTAAGCAGAGTGGAAGAAGCCCTGCGTGCAAGTAGGGAATCGAGAGATACCGAAATTCCCACATCGACGCCGTTAATTCCGCGAGGAATAAGACCCATTAATGATAATTTTCAACCAATTAAACTAAAAGACACGATCAAGTCAGTGCCAGTGTTCGACGGCCATCGACCACCGGTATTTCAATTTTTAAGGGCATGCGAACGAGCTCGAAGATTCGTGCCGCCGACGCAGAATCGTCCGACACCTCCGAATAATTATAATGGAAACAACACTCGGCCCCTATACGATAGTAACAACATCAGAAACCACCACCAGGATTGGAGATTTGTATCGCCGTCGTGGAATCGTCTAAGCGACCCGGGAATAGAGAAAGATATTAGGAAAAGAGCAAGAGCAATAACCTGGAAAGAAAAATGCGTAGATAAACATCTCAAAAGAGATCCAAGTCCAAGGAGGGATGCTGATTATTTGAAACAACCAACCTTCCAATACAAACACTGTTCCGTTGCTGCGATAAAAGACGATGTTACTTTAAGTAGCAAGAGGACGCACGGCACCACAGACGAAATCATGAGTGAAAAATCTCCCGAATCCCCAGCCAAAATAAACAACACAAATATCAAAGAACTTTCAGAAGAGGCAGAAACTAGGAAATTGAACGACGAAACGAAAGGCGACGTTTATCCCCTGCCTAATATCACGGTTGACTCGGCAAGAATACAAAAGCAAGGTTCCACGAATTTTGTGAACGTTTCAAATATAATACGAAAAGAGATAGCGAGCGTATCACCCTCAAAAACTTCTATAAAACCATCAGAAAGTAACTTTATCGAACTCAAAGTCAAGCCATTAAATTCTAAGAAAACTCAGAGTATAGAGAATAAAAGTATAACCATCCCTAAACCCAAAACAGAATCTATAAGCAAAAGGGTTTGTAATAAAAATTCAAAGAATAATTCTAAATTTACTGAAAATATTCCTAAACGTCCCATACAAGTAATTAATAAATTACATATAATAAGCACTTCCAGTGAACCTATTCATTCTAAAAAAGTAGAGAAAACTCAACAGGTTGTGAATAAAATAAATAAAGAAGGAAAAAGGGTGACCGAGGAAAAGAATTCTAAACATATTCTGGCTGGAAAAACACGAGTTAAACGGGCTCAAGGAAATCGAAAAGAAGAAAATAGAGAATCACCAGTCGAAGGCGCATATGAAACCTTGAGTAAATACGCTAGCCGTTGGATTACAATTGGAGTAAAAATACTTCATTGGTTACAATACCTAGTGTCTGATGTAGCCAGCAAAAATGCTGATCTAATGATTCCTCTTGGAAACTATAGATGGTATCATACTATACTATATCCAAAATATTTATGGTTTAATATAGCTATGGCATTTACAAGACTTCGTATTTTGAATGCTATTGGCGAACAACTTGATAATTGGTTCGGTGATAGTAAACTTGCGTCTTGGCGCAAAATAAAAACCAAAATGAAAAAAAGGAAGAAAGTAGTAATTAGATACATGGTAGTCTTGAACCCAATGCAACAAAGGTTATTAGTTCGCAAGGAAAATGGATATATACTAACGATTCGAGATTTACACGAAAGAATAAAATTCTCCCCACACGAACTAGTCTTTGGGCACTTAGCCAGAGAACCTACTGGCGAGATGATAACCGAGGAGAATATGGAACCAACATATGCAGAGTATCTCAGAGACCTGTTCGATAAAATCGTCACCGTTCAACAAATGGCAAGAGAAAATCTGATAAAATCCAAATTAAAGTCAAAAGAATACTATGACAGACGAATCAACCCGCAAAATTTCAAAATAGGAGATCTAGTATATCTATTAAAGGAACCCAGAAGAGGAAAATTTTCCGACCAATATTCGGGACCGCATAGAGTGTTAGAAATTTTAGAAAACCAAAACGTCATGATTGAAGTGAAAGGGATTCCGCGAACAGTGCACTTATATAAGTTAAAATTAGCGCATAACCGAAATAAACAATAAACGAAACGTTTTCAGAAGGTAACACAGTACAGTAGTATGTAGTGTAGTGCTGCTCGTCGAATAATGCGGATAATGGAAACCTAAAAAGAAAAGGAAATTACTATGTACTTTCTAAACATTACTCAAATATAAAATGTATTGATTCAATAAAGTGATTAAAACGGTGAAAGTGAAAAGTACCTTGTGAACAATTAACTATTGTAAAAGGAAGTGTATATGCAAAGACATGCCATAAGCCCATATTCGTAAAACATAACGTATGACAGCCATCTGAAACAAATGGAAGAATTAACCTCAATTACCTTAATACAAAATATAATAGTACTAAACGATTATAACAATATCGTGGTTAAACCAAAGTAAGTGCGACACTGCTTGTCGAATAGTGCAGATAGTGGAAACCTAAAAACAAAAGAAAGATTACTATTTGCGTTCTATAAAACGTGTTAATTCAATAACATAATTAAAGACAGTGAAAGTAAAAAGTACCTAGTCCACAACTAATCATTGTAGAAGGAAGTGTACATGCAGGAATTCCGCAGAGATAAATTATGGATCCACTCCGTAGAACATAGAATACGACTGCCAGCTGAAACGAATGCAAGAACTGACCTCAATTGCCTTGACATATATGAAAAGAAATAATACTATTAAAACTTACAACAAGATTGCCAATTACGTCGGGTAGGTGTCTTGCGTGAGCGACGTAGCGTGTAGACTTGCAGAATAAAGACGATGTAACTATGAACAGTAATAATATAGTGTACAAGTTCTAATCTATAATACATGAATTAGTCTCGACTTACATTACATGATTATTATTATACCTCACATATAGAAACAGATTTGTAATGCACAATAGCGGTCGCTCACACAATGCACTACGTACATATTGAATTAATTAACTAAATGATATGTTTATACTCACAAATATAGGATGAATAAAGGTATCTGTAGTAAGTATTTTGAATATAATGAAAACCGGATGATGCCTTACACACGGTAACGCAGCATCGAAGGAATAGGATTTGAGAAACTACAAACGGTAATAATTCAATAAACAAGTTTTAACCAATAATACATACATTAGCTCAAAAAATTATACTATACAAATATGAAATAATAATAAATCACTAATAATAAATCACATAATTACTAAGTAACAACAGATTAATAGGGAAGATATAGAAATAGCTAATAAAATAGAAATAGGCTAGAAATTAATCAAGATAGATTAGCCGAGCATTAATAATCAAACATGATTAAAATTAGGAATTATCATATTGTGTTAAGCTATTACAGCATTACTATATTAAATTACGTATAAAGAAATAAGGTTATACTACACAGTGGTGACTGGTGACACTATGCACGCATTAGATTAAACCAATTAAACAAAAGCTACATAAATATAAACTTCCTTATAATTAAACAGTGAAACGATTCTATTAGTAATTAATATTTTCGACAACGATATAATCCACACGCTATTACATTAAAATAACACACAGTATATATACACATATTACAACAAATACAAAACAATGTTAAATTAAACATACACATTACGACGAACACAAAACTAGACATTGACACTTCACTAGATCGGAGTTGAAACTAAGTAACAAAATAATTATTACAATATCAAACAAATTTACAAAACACCACACTCTTATTTAAGACGTACACAAACATCCATTTTGGAAATCCGTCGCGAGCGTGAAGCAGTTCTCACGCATGCGCAATGAACTACATGCAATAATTATACACACTAAAATAAATACAGAATAATATTATTCCCACTTCAATTATACGTCAACTGCTAAAATAAAGTCACAAATAATTAACAAATAAATAACAAAACCGCATGAATAAAATTCACCATATACTAGAGACATTCATGAACGGCCATCTTAGATTGTCACGAATAGGGAATAGTCCTTACGCACGCGCAATGAAACACATATACATAAGTAATATTAATTTTATTTGAATTACACGTCACCTACTAAAATAAAGTTAAAAATAATTAACAGATAGATGATTAATTCGATATTGGCAAAAGTCATCACATATTAGGGACATCCACCACCAATCAACGCATGTATGTAGTAACTTTAATACCTTACAAATAAATTATATTTCTAATAAAAAATAATAAAAAGACGGGTACGATAATCTAGACTTAGGCTATCGCGACCCATACGAAGACCCTCCAACACGTTTTTATGCACACAAATCCAAAGAGCGCGTTGTAGATTGTGTGAAATACAAATAACAAAACTCCAACCCGCGATATTTTGTCTGCAATGCATAAATGTCAATCTTAACACGACACAATAACCCCAAAGAAATCTTTTGATGTAAGGAACTGTAGTTCGCGCTGTTGCCCGTTAGGATGGACCAACAACCAATCGCAACTATATCTGCTACGATCAGTCAAATTTCCTTCGGAAATTTGAACGCCAAGGGCGGGGGTGTCACGTCCCGCGTTCCGCACGTGACGCCACGAACCAATAACTTATGAATAATTAAACAGGACCAATAATAATAAATTAACTAATAACTAACCAATCAAAATAAAAAGAATTATACGACAGACAATCAAAATGAAATAAATGAATCAATAAGAAGAAACACTACAACCAATCAGCAATGACATATAAAATACAAATAAAATGAAATAATTAAATGAACCAATAAATAAAACAAGCCGCGATTCAAATGTATGAGATTTCTCTGCGAAAACACATGTATATACACACACGTGTATGCATATCTGTGTGTGTTACCTACTTCGTGAATCTGAATAATTGGTAATCTAATAAAATATAAAAGAAATAAAATATACTACACTACATCAGCATTCTAATGAAAGTGAAAATTGTATACAAGATTACTCTGCGACACACACATATATAGATATACACATGCGTACGCGTATCTTTGGGAAAAATTCATAATATATATATATATATATGTATGTATACGTTATTAAACCATTAAAACGCAAAGAAATAAATATATAGATTTACATTTCTACGAACCTAGAGAATTATATACGAAATCCACATTATGGAATATTCAACCAATTAACGATCCGAGAAACAATGAGAATAACAATACGCGCACATATACATATGCATATATATATTTTACATAATGGAAAATTACATTGTGAAATGTATATATATATATATACACATATTATTATATCGAACAACTACTCATCTAATATACAAAACCACCTTGTAAAAATTACATTACTGAACATTCAACTAAACCAACTGAAGATTTAGTATAATAATATATAATAATATAATAATATATATATACATAGATATGTGAAATAGCGTTGTATATAACCGGAAACAATACAAATGTCACACGACTTCTTCAACAACTTCGACTCTTCGTTCCTGCCGACAACACCTCACACGATGACTGCGTCTTCTAGGGCCACTTACGGATTCTTTACAATTCTTCTTCTTCTTGCACTGAAATATCATATGCAGTGAATAAAACACGAAAGAAGCAGGATGAACTAAATAAAAGAAATCATAACAAGGTACACACCGAGACAATCCGCATGGGAACCTCTGACAAAGTATCTATCATTAAATGCATAATATTCAAGATGCACAAACCTCATCTGGAAGTCGACACCACTCACAGCGTGCCAATGCAAGGGAGGAAAACGAATGAAATTGCATTTCGTGAAGACGTTTCACCACTTTCCATAGATCAGAAACTGGAGTTACACAACTAATAACCTAATAACAAGAAAGTAATATAAAATATACACGATTTAATATATAGCAAATATGGACATATAAATCTACAAGGAGCAAAATATATCTCATATTGTCAAATAAAACCAAATTGTCAAAAGATCATCAGGACACGACGCCAACGAAGGTGCCACTGTGCCTATTTGGATGGAAAACCGCCACTTCAGCATCATCCCTCGCACATATTCACACACGCACGTCGATCACGTCATCTCGTACCATTCACATATCTTCTTCCTCTTGCGCTAAAACAAATTCACAAGTTTAAGGAAACAAACAACATGCGAAACGAGATAGAATACTAAAAACACATACTCACACAGTTCGCACAGGCGCGGACGCTTTTGTGTCCATCACTCAACATAACCTGTAATCATCAAAATCCACGTTCTCTCATGGAAACTCTAAAAACCTGCAACACTGCGATTCCCACCGGAACGAACTGTCACGTGACTGTCATCCCATTGGGGATGTCATTATAAAAAGCGTAGCGACACAATTCAAATCGGAGTAATCGTTACCAGTTAGAATAAAAGGGAGTTATCGTTACCAGTTAGAATAAAAGGGAGTAATCGTTACCAGTTAGAATAAAAGGGAGTAATCGTTACCAGTTAGAATAAAAGGGAGTAATCGTTACCAGTTGAATAAAAGGGTAAGAGAGTAATTGTTAGCGGTTCGGGAGAATTTAACGAAATTAAAGAAGAGTAATTCAGTTAGAATAAAGAAATAGGATAGAGCAATTGTGATTAGTTGGTTCAGGAGAATTTAGCGAAAATAAGGAGAGTAATTGTTAGTCGTTCAATTGAATTTGAGTGAGTCTGATATCAGTTCGTTCAGTTGATTTAATTAGAATTTAAGTTAGGATTAGAGAATAATTGTTCGTTCCAGTTCGAGTTTCAGAATTACGAGATATAAATGTTATTAGTCAGTTCGAATTATAAAATAATTGTTATTAGTCAGTTAGAATTAAAACAATAGTTGGCTCAAGTTTTTGTGTTAGAATTTCGAATTGTTAAACACGTCCGGACACACTGTTGTTTACACTGTTCAAATTAAATAAAGATTAAAACGAAAAATTATAGATGTGTCGAACTTTGTAAAACCGGAATCACCCCAGCGGCCTGCCCGTACATCAGCGGAGGCCAACGTCAGGTGAGTCAACTTTAATTATTATTAATAATTAATAATTAAAATAATAAATAATATCAATGATTAGTATAATTCGTCATTAATTCCGCCAGTAATAGTTATTTATAATATAATTGTTTATGCCAAACAATCCTCTCCCGTGCTAGTATTCCTGCGCATAGCAGGTTAGCCGAAACGTGGAGATTCTTGACCAGTGGCCTAACCTCCGATCAACGCTACATAATCTAACAAGAAATATCTAATTGAAACAGTCCTTCGACTGTTTCTGGTGGCAGCGACTACTACATTGTTTAAAATTTCAAAATTTGGATAGCGAAACGTAACAATGCAATATATCGTTAAACGTTGTAAGGTAATACTCCATAACGTTATACGTCATATAGTAATGCAATATAACGTTATACGTTAAAACGTCATACTCCATAACGTTATACGTCATATAGTGATGCAATATAACGTTATAGGTTATAACGTAATAGTATATGACGTTATACGTCATATAGTGGTGCAATATATTGTTATACCTTATAACGTAATAGTATATGACGTTATACGTCATATAGTGGTGCAGTATAAAGTTATAGGTAATAACGTAATAGTATATAACGTTATACGTCACATAGTGATGAAATATATCGTTATCCGTTATAACGTAATAGTATATAACGTTGTACGTCATATTGTAATGCAATATAACGTTATAAGTGATATAGTGATGCAATATAGCGGTATGCGTTATAAGTAATAGTAGAAATCGTTATACAAAATAAGGTAATACTCTATAACACTATAGGTTATAACGTAATAGTTCATAACATTATACGTCATATAGGGATGCTATATAGCGTTATAAGTGATATAGTGATGCAATATAACATTATACCTTATAGCGTAATAGTATATAACGTTGTACGTCATATAGTGACGCAGTACAACGTTATAGGTTATAACGTAACAGTATATGACGTTAAAAGTCATATAGTGGTGCAATATCTCGTTATACATTATAACGTAATACTATATAAGGTTATACTTCATATAGTGATGCAATATATCGTTATACCTTATAACGCAACAGTATATAAGGATATACTTCATATAGTGATGCACTATATCGTTATACCTTATAACGTAATAGTATATAACGTTATACGTCATATAGTGACGCGGAATGTTATAGGTTGTAACGTAATACTCCATAACGTTATACGTCATATAGTAATGCAATATAACGTTATACGTTATAACATTATATGACGTTATACGTCATATAGTGATGCAGTATAACGTTATAGGTAATAACGTAATAGTATATGACGTTATACGTCACATAGCGGTGCAAATATCGCTATACCTTATAACGTAATACTATATAAGGTTATACCTCATATAGTGATGCAATATATCGTTATACCTTATAACGTAATAGTATATAAGGTTATACTTCATATAGAGATGCAATATATCGTTATACGTTATAACGTAATAGTATATGACGTTATACGTCATATAGTGATGCAATATATCGTTATACGTTATAACGTAACAGTATATGACGTTATTCGTCATATACTGATGCAGTATGTAGTCATACGTTATAGCGTAATTCTCTATAACGTTATACGTTATAATGTAATAGTATATGACGGTATGCGTCATATAGTGATGCAATAGAACGTTATAAGTGATATAGTGATGCAATATAACGTTATGCGTTATAACGTTCTAGAATATAACGTTATACTTCATATAGTGATGCAGTACAACGTTATAAGTGATATAGTGATGCAATATAACGTTATGCGTTATAACGTAATAGTATAAACGTTATACCCCATATAGTGATGCAATATAACGTTATAAATTATATCGTAATAGTATAAACGTTATACATCATATTGTGATGCATTATAACGTTATAAGTGATATAGTGATGCAATATAACGTTATACCTTATAACGTAATAGTATATAAGGTTATACTTCATATACTGATGCAATATATCGTTATACCTTATAACGTAATAGTATATAACGATATACGTAATTTAGTGACGCAGTATAACGTTATAGGTTGTAACGTAATACTCCATAACGTTATACGTCATATAGTAATGCAATATAACGTTATACGTTATAACGTAACAGTATATGACGATATTCGTCATATAGTGATGCAATATGTAGTCATACGTTATGGCGTAATACTCTATAGCGTTATACGTTATAATGTAATAGTATATGACGTTATACGTCATTTAGTGGTGCAATATAACGTTATAAGTGATATAGTGATGCAACATAACGTTATTAGTGATATAGCGATGGAATATAACGTTATGCGTTGTAACGAAATAGTATAAATCGTTGTACGATATAAGGTAATACTCTATAACGCTATACGTTATAACGTAATAGTTCATAACGTTATACTTCATATAGGGATGCTATATAACGTTATAAGTGATATAGTGGTGCAATATAACGTTATACCTTATAACGTAATTGTATAAAACGTTATACGTCATATAGTGATGCAGTACAACGTTGTAGGTTATAACGTAAGAGTATATGACGTTATACGTCATATAGTGGTGCAGTATATCGTTATACCTTATACCGTAACAGTATATGACGTTATTCGGCATATAGTGATGCAATATGTCGTCATACGTTATGGCGTAATACTCTATAACGTTATACGTTAAAATGTAATAGTATATGACGTTATGCGTCATATAGTGATGCAATATAACGTTATAAATTATAACGTAATAGTATAAACGTTATACATCATACAGTGATGCAATATAACGTTATAAGCGATATAGTCATGCAACATAACGTTATAAGTGATATAGCGATGGAATATAACGTTATGCGTTATAACGTAATAGTATAAATCGTTGTACGATATAAGATAATACTCTATAACGCTATACGTTATAACGTAATAGTTAATAACATTATACTTCATATAGGGATGCTATATAACGTTATAAGTGATTTAGTGTTGCAATATAACGTTATACCTTATAACGTAATAGTATATAACGTTATACGTCATATAGTGATGCAGTACAACGTTATAGGGTATAACGTAATAGTATATGACGTTATACGTCATATAGTGGTGCAATATATCGTTATACCTTATACCGTAATAGTATATAAGGTTATACCTCATATTGTGAGCAATATATCGTTATACCTTATAACGTAATAGTATATAACGTTATACGTCATATAGTGGTGCAATAAAACGTTATGCATTATAACGTAATAGTTTGTAACGTTATACGTCACATAGTAATGCAATAAGTCGTTATACGTTGTAAGGTAATAGTCCATAACGTTATACGTCATATAGTAATGCAATATAACGTTATACGTTAAAACGTAATAGTCCATAACGTTATACGTCATATAGTGATGCAATATAACGTTATACCTTATAACGTAATAGTATATAAGGTTATGCTTCATATAGTGAAGCAATATATCGTTATACCTTATAACCTAATAGCATATAACGTTATACGTCATATAGTGATGCAATATAACGAAGTAAATTATAACGTAATAGTATAAACGTTATACATCATATAGTGATGCATTATAACGTTATAAGTGATATAGTGATGCAACATAACGTTATAACTAATATGGTGATGCAATATAACGTTATGCGTTATAACGTAATAGTATATAACGTTATACGTCATATCGTGATGCAGTACAACGTTATAGGTTATAACGTAATGGTATATGACGTTATACGTCGTATAGTGGTGCAATATATCGTTATACCTTACAACCTCATAGTATATAACGTTATACGTCATATAGTGACGCAGTATAACGTTATAAGTGATATAGTGATGCAAGATAACGTTATACCTTATAACGTAATAGTATATAACGTTATACGTCATATGGTGATGCAGTACAACGTTATAGGTTATAACGTAATAGTATATGACGTTATACGTAACATAGTGATGCAATATAACGTTATAAGTGATATAGTGATGCAAGACAACGTTATACCTTATAACGTAATAGTATATAACGTTATACGTCATATAGTGATGCAGTACAACGTTATAGGTTATAACGTAATAGTATATGACGTTATACGTAACATAGTGGTGCAATATAACGTTATAAGTGATATAGTCATGCAATATAACTATAGACCTTATAACGTAATAGTATACATCGTTATACATCATATAGTGATGCAGTATAACGTTATAGGTTATAACGTAATAGTATATGACGTTATGCGTCATATAGTGATACAATATAACGTTATAAGTGATATAGTGATGCAATATAACGTTATACCTTATAACGTAATGGTATAAATCGTTATACGATATAAGATAATACTCTATAACGCTATACGTTATAACGTAATACTCCATAACGTTATACGTCATATAGTAATACAATATAACGTTATACGTTAAATCGTAATACTCCATAACGTTATACGTCATATAGTGATGCAATATAACGTTATAAGTTATAACGTAATAGTATAAACGTTATACGTCATATCGTGATGCAGTACAACGTTATAGGTTATAACGTATTGGTATATGACGTTATACGTCGTATAGTGGTGCAATATATCGTTATACCTTACAACCTCATAGTATATAACGTTATACGTCATATAGTGACGCAGTATAACGTTATAAGTGATATAGTGATGCAAGACAACGTTATACCTTATAACGTAATAGTATATAACGTTATACGTCATATAGTGATGCAGTACAACGTTATAGGTTATAACGTAATAGTATATGACGTTATACGTAACATAGTGGTGCAATATAACGTTATAAGTGATATAGTCATGCAATATAACTATAGACCTTATAACGTAATAGTATACATCGTTATACATCATATAGTGATGCAGTATAACGTTATAGGTTATAACGTAATAGTATATGACGTTATGCGTCATATAGTGATGCAACATAACGTTATAAGTGATATAGCGATGGAATATAACGTTATGCGTTATAACGTAATAGTATAAATCGTTGTACGATATAAGGTAATACTCTATAACGCTATACGTTATAACGTAATAGTTCACAACGTTATACTTCATATAGGGATGCTATATAACGTTATAAGTGATATAGTGTTGCAATATAACGTTATACCTTATAACGTAATAGTATATAACGTTATACGTCATATAGTGATGCAGTACAACGTTATAGGTTATAACGTAATAGTATATGACTTTATACGTCATATAGTGGTGCAATATATCGTTATACCTTATACCGTAATAGTATATAAGGTTATACTTCATATAGTGAGCAATATATCGTTATACCTTATAACGTAATAGTATATAACGTTATACGTCATATAGTGGTGCAATAAAACGTTATGCATTATAACGTAATAGTTTGTAACGTTATACGTCACATAGTAATGCAATAAGTCGTTATACGTTGTAACGTAATGCTCCATAACTTTATGCGTTCTATAGTAATGCAATATAACGTTATACGTTATAACGAAACAGTATATAACGTTATTCGTCATATAGTGATGCAATATGTAGGCATACGTTACGGCGTAATACTCTATATCGATATACGTTATAACGTAATAGTTCATAACGTTATACTTCATATAGGGATGCTATATAACGTTATAAGTGATATAGTGGTGCAATATAACGTTATACCTTATAACGTAATAGTATATAACGTTATACGTCATATAGAGATGCAGTATAACGTTATAGGTTGTAACGTAATACTCCATAACGTTATGCGTCCTATAGTAATGCAATGTAACGTTATAAGCGATATAGTGATGCTATATAACGTTATACCTCATAACGTAACAGTATATGACGTTATTCGGCACATAGTGATGCAATATGTAGTCATACGTTATGGCGTAATACTCTATAACGTTATACGTTATAATGTAATAGTATATGACGTTATGCTTCATATAGTGATGCAATATAACGTTATAAGTGATATAGTGATGCAATATAACGTTATGCGTTATAGCGTTCTAGAATATAACGTTATACATCATATAGTGATGCAATATAACGTTATGCGTTATAACGTTCTAGTATAGAACGTTATACTTCATATAGTGATGCAATATAACGTTATAAGCGATATAGTGATGCTATATAACGTTATACCTTATAACGTAATAGTATATATCGTTATACGTCATATAGTGATGCAGTACAACGTTATAGGTTACAATGTAATAGTGTATGACGTTATACCACATATAGTGGTGCAATATAACGTTATAAGTGATATAGTGATGCAATATAACGTTATGCGTTATAACGTAATAGTATATAACGTTATACGTCACATAGTGATGCAATATATCGTTATACGTTGTAACGTAATACTCCATAACGTTATACGTCATATAGTAATGCAATATAACGTTATACGTTAAAACATAATACTCAATAACGTTATAAGTCATATAGTGATGCAATATAACGTTATAAATTATAACGTAATAGTATAAACGTTATACATGATATAGTGATGCATTATAACGTTATAAGTGATATAGTGATGCAACATAACGTTATAAGTGATATGGTCATGCAATATAACGTTATGCGTTATAACGTAATAGTATATAACGTTATACGTCACATAGTGATGCAATATATCGTTATACGTTGTAAGGTAATACTCCATAACGTTATACGTCATATAGTAATGCAATATAACGTTATACGTTAAAACGTAATACTCCATAACGTTATACGTCATATAGTGATGCATTATAACGTTATACCTTATAACGTAATAGTATATAAGGTTATGCTTCATATAGTGATGCAATATATCGTTATACCTTATAACCTAATAGCATATAACGTTATATGTCATATAGTGATGCAATATAACGTAGTAAATTATAACGTAATAGTATAAACGTTATACATCATATAGTGATGCATTATAACGTTATAAGTGATATAGTGATGCAACATAACGTTATAAGTAATATAGTGATGCAATATAACGTTATGCGTTATAACGTAATAGTATATAACGTTATACGTCACATAGTGATGCAATATATCGTTATACGTTGTAACGTAATACTCCATAACGTTATACGTCATATAGTAATGCAATATAACGTTATACGTTAAATCGTAATACTCCATAACGTTATACGTCATGTAGTGACGCAGTATAACGTTATAAGTGATATAGTGATGCAAGACAACGTTATACCTAATAACGTAATAGTATATAACGTTACACGTTATATAGTGATGCAGTACAACGTTATAGGTTATAACGTAATAGTATATGACGTTATACGTAACATAGTGGTGCAATATAACGTTATAAGTGATATAGTGATGCAATATAACGTAATGCGTTATAACGTAATAGCATATAACGTTATACGTCACATAGTGATGCAATATATCGTTATACGTTGTAACGAAACAGTATATGACGTTATTCGTCATATAGTGATGCAATATGTAGGCATACGTTACGGCGTAATACTCTATATCGATATACGTTATAACGTAATAGTTCATAACGTTATACTTCATATAGGGATGCTATATAACGTTATAAGTGATATAGTGGTGCAATATAACGTTATACCTTATAACGTAATAGTATATAACGTTATACGTCATATAGTGATGCAGTATAACGTTATAGGTTGTAACGTAATACTCCATAACGTTATGCGTCCTATAGTAATGCAATGTAACGTTATAAGCGATATAGTGATGCTACATAACGTTATACCTTATAACGTAACAGTATATGACGTTATTCGGCATATAGTGATGCAATATGCAGTCATACGTTATGGCGTAATACTCTATAACGTTATACGTTATAATGTAATAGTATATGACGTTATGCGTCGTATAGTGGTGCAATATATCGTTATACGTTGTAACGTAACACTCCATAACGTCATACATCATATAGTAATGCAATGTAACGTTATACGTCATATAGTGATGCAATATAACGTTATAAGTTATAACGTAATAGTATAAACGTTATACGTCATATAGTGATGCAGTACAACGTTATAGGTTATAACGTAATAGTATATGACGTTATACGTAACATAGTGGTGCAATATAACGTTATAAGTGATATAGTGATGCAATATAACGTTATGCGTTATAACGTAATAGCATATAACGTTATACGTCACATAGTGATGCAATATATAGTTATACGTTGTAACGTAACACTCCATAACGTCATACATCATATAGTAATGCAATGTAACGTTACACGTTAAAGCGTAATACTCCATAACGTTATACGTCATATAGTGATGCAATATAACGTTATAAGTGATATAGTGAAACAGTATAACGATATAAGTGATATAGTGATGCAATATGACGTTATAAGTGATATAGTGATGCAATGTAACGATATGCGTTATAACGTAATAGTATATACCGTTTTACGATATAAGGTAATACTCTATAACTCTATACCTTATAACGTGTTAGTTCATAACGTTATACGTCATATAGTGATGCTATATAACGTTATAAGTGATATAGTGATGCAATATAACGTTATACCTTATAACGCAATAGTATATAACGTTATAAATCATATAGTGATGCAGTATAACGTTATAGGTTATAACGTAATAGTATATGACGTTATGCGTCATATAGTGATAGAATATAACGTTATAAGTGATATAGTGATGCAATATAACGTTATGCGTTATAACGTAATGGTATAAATCGTTATACGATATAAGGTAATACTCTATAACGCTATACGTTATAACGTAATACTCCATAACGTTATACGTCATATAGTAATGCAATATAACGTTATAAGTTATATCAGTATATGACGTTATACGTCATGTTGTGATGCAGTATAACGTTATAGGTAATAACGTAATAGTATATAACGTTATACGTCACATAGTGATGAAATATTTTGTTATCCGTTATTACGTAATAGTATATAACGTTATACGTCATATAGTGATGCAATATAACGTTATGCATTATAACGTAATAGTATATAACGTTATACGTCACATAGTGATGCAATATATCGTTATACGTTATAACGTAATAGTATACAACGTTATACGTCATATAGTGATGCAGTATAACGTTATAGGTAATAACGTAATAGTATAAAACGTTATACGACACATAGTCATGCAATATGTCGTTATACATTGTAACGTAATGCTCCATAACGTTATGCGTCATATAGTAATGCAATATATCGTTATACGTTATAACGTAACAGTATATGACGTTATTCGTCATATAGTGATACAATATATTGTGATACGTTAGAGCGCAATACTCTATAACGTTATACGTTATAATGTAATAGTATGTGACATTATGCTTCATATAGTGATGCAATATAACGTTATAAGTGATATAGTGATGCAATATAACGTTATGCGTTATAAGTTAATAGTATATAACGTTATACTTCATATAGTGATGCAATATAACGTTATGCGTTATAACCTACTAGTACATAACGTCATACTTCATATAGTGATGCAATATAACGTTATAAGTGATATAGTGATGCAATATAACGTTATGCGTTATAACGTAATAGCATATAACGTTATACGTCACATAGTGATGCAATATATCGTTATACGTTGTAACGTAACACTCCATTACGTCATACATCATATAGTAATGCAGTGTAACGTTATACGTTAAAGCGTAATACTCCATAACGTTATACGTCATATAGTGATGCAATATAACGTTATAAGTGATATAGTGATGCAATATAACGTTATGCGTTATAAGGTACTAGTATATAACGTTATACTTCATATAGTGATGCAATATAACGTTATGCGTTATAACGTTCTAGTATAGAACGTTATACTTCATATAGTGATGCAATATAACGTTATAAGCGATATAGTTATGCTATATAACGTTATACCTTGTAACGTAATAGTATACATCGTTATACGTTATATAGTGATGCAGTACAACGTTATAGGTTACAATGTAATAGTGTATGACGTTATACCACATATAGTGGTGCAATATAACGTTATAAATGATATAGTGATGCAATATAACGTTATGCGTTATAACGTAATAGTATATAACGTTATACGTCACATAGTGATGCAATATATCGTTATACGTTGTAACGTAATACTCCATAACGTTATACGTCATATAGTAATGCAATATAATGTTATACGTTAAAACATAATACTCCATAACGTTATACGTCATATAGTGATGCAATATAACGTTATAAATTATAACGTAATAGTATAAACGTTATACATAATATAGTGATGCATTATAACGTTATAAGTGATATAGTGATGCAACATAACGTTATAAGTGATATGGTGATGGAATATAACGTTATGCGTTATAGCGTAATAGTATATAACGTTATACGTCACATAGTGATGCAATATATCGTTATACGTTGTAAGGTAATACTCCATAACGTTATACGTCATATTGTAATGCAATATAACGTTATACGTTAAAACGTAATACTCCATAACGTTATACGTCATATAGTGATGCAATATAACGTTATAAATTATAACGTAATAGTATAAACGTTATACATAATATAGTGATGCATTATAACGTTATAAGTGATATAGTGATGCAACATAACGTTATAAGTGATATGGTGATGGAATATAACGTTATGCGTTATAACGTAATAGTATATAACGTTATACGTCACATAGTGATGCAATATATCGTTATACGTTGTAAGGTAATACTCCATAACGTTATACGTCATATAGTAATGCAATATAACGTTATACGTTAAAACATAATACTCAATAACGTTATAAGTCATATAGTGATGCAATATAACGTTATAAATTATAACGTAATAGTATAAACGTTATACATGATATAGTGATGCATTATAACGTTATAAGTGATATAGTGATGCAACATAACGTTATAAGTGATATGGTCATGCAATATAACGTTATGCGTTATAACGTAATAGTATATAACGTTATACGTCACATAGTGATGCAATATATCGTTATACGTTGTAAGGTAATACTCCATAACGTTATACGTCATATTGTAATGCAATATAACGTTATACGTTAAAACGTAATACTCCATAACGTTATACGTCATATAGTGATGCAATATAACGTTATAAATTATAACGTAATAGTATAAACGTTATACATAATATAGTGATGCATTATAACGTTATAAGTGATATAGTGATGCAACATAACGTTATAAGTGATATGGTGATGGAATATAACGTTATGCGTTATAACGTAATAGTATATAACGTTATACGTCACATAGTGATGCAATATATCGTTATACGTTGTAAGGTAATACTCCATAACGTTATACGTCATATTGTAATGCAATATAACGTTATACGTTAAAACGTAATACTCCATAACGTTATACGTCATATAGTGATGCAATATAACGTTATACCTTATAACGTAATAGTATATAAGGTTATGCTTCATATAGTGATGCAATATATCGTTATACCTTATAACCTAATAGCATATAACGTTATATGTCATATAGTGATGCAATATAACGTAGTAAATTATAACGTAATAGTATAAACGTTATACATCATATAGTGATGCATTATAACGTTATAAGTGATATAGTGATGCAACATAACGTTATAAGTAATATAGTGATGCAATATAACGTTATAAGTGATATAGTGAAACAGTATAACGATATAAGTGATATAGTGATGCAATATGACGTTATAAGTGATATAGTGATGCAATGTAACGATATGCGTTATAACGTAATAGTATATACCGTTTTACGATATAAGGTAATACTCTATAACTCTATACGTTATAACGTGTTAGTTCATAACTTTATACGTCATATAGTGATGCTATATAACGTTATAAGTGATATAGTGATGCAATATAACGTTATACCTTATAACGCAATAGTATATAACGTTATACATCATATAGTGATGCAGTATAACGTTATAGGTTATAACGTAATAGTATATGACGTTATGCGTCATATAGTGATACAATATAACGTTATAAGTGATATAGTGATGCAATATAACGTTATGCGTTATAACGTAATGGTATAAATCGTTATACGATATAAGGTAATACTCTATAACGCTATACGTTATAACGTAATACTCCATAACGTTATACGTCATATAGTAATGCAATATAACGTTATAAGTTATATCAGTATATGACGTTATACGTCATGTTGTGATGCAGTATAACGTTATAGGTAATAACGTAATAGTATATAACGTTATACGTCACATAGTGATGAAATATATTGTTATCCGTTATTACGTAATAGTATATAACGTTATACGTCATATAGTGATGCAATATAACGTTATGCATTATAACGTAATAGTATATAACGTTATACGTCACATAGTGATGCAATATATCGTTATACGTTATAACGTAATAGTATACAACGTTATACGTCATATAGTGATACAATATATAGTGATACGTTAGAGCGTAATACTCTATAACGTTATACGTTATAATGTAATAGTATGTGACATTATGCTTCATATAGTGATGCAATATAACGCTATAAGTGATATAGTGATGCAATGTAACGTTATGCGTTATAAGGTACTAGTATATAACGTTATACTTCATATAGTGATGCAATATAACGTTATGCGTTATAACCTACTAGTATATAACGTCATACTTCATATAGTGATGCAATATAACGTTATACCTTATAACGTAATAGTATATAACGTTATACGTCATATAGTGACGCAGTATAACATTATAGGTTGCAACGTCGTACTCCATAACGTTCTACGTCATATAGTAATGCAATATAACGTTATACGTTATACCGTAACAGTATATGACGTTATACGTCATATAGTGATGCAGTATAACTTTATAGGTAATAACGTAAAAGTATATAACGTTATGCGTCACATAGTCATGCAATATGTCGTTATACGTTGTAACGTAATGCTCCATAACGTTATGCGTCATATAGTAATGCAATATAACGTTATGCGTTAAAACGTAATACTCCATAACGTTATACGTCATATAGTGATGCAATATAACGTTATACGTTATAACGTAGCAGTACATGACGTTATTCGTCATATATTGATGCAACATGACGTCATACGTTATAGCGTAATTCTCCATAACGTTATACGTTATAATGTAATAGTATGTGACGTTATGCGTTATATAGTGATGCAATATATCGTTATACCTTATAACGTAATAGTATATAACGTTATACGTCATATAGTGACGCAGTATAACATTATAGGTTGCAACGTCGTACTCCATAAGGTTATACGTCATATAGTAATGCAATATAACGTTATAAGTTATAACGTAATAGTATATAACGTTTAACGTCATATAGTCATGCAATCTGTCGTTATACGTTGTAACGTAATGCTCCATAACGTTATGCGTCATATAGTAATGCAATATAACGTTATACGTTAAAACGAAATACTCCATAACGTTATACGTCATATAGTGATGCAATATAACGTTATAAGTGATATAGTGATGCAATACAACGTTATACCTTATAACGTAATAGTACATAACGTTATACGTCATATAGTGATGCAGTACAACGTTATAGGTTATAACGAAATAGTATATGGCGTTATACGTAACATAGTGGTGCAATATAACGTTATAAATGATATAGTGATGCAATATAACGTTATTCGTTATAACGTAATAGCATATAACGTTATACGTCACATAGTGATGCAATATATCGTTATACGTTGTAACGTAACACTCCATAACGTCATACATCATATAGTAATGCAGTGTAACGTTATACGTTAAAGCGTAATACTCCATAACGTTATACGTCATATAGTGGTGCAATATAACATTATAAGTGATATAGTGATACAGTATAACGTTATAAGTGATATAGTGATGCATTATGACGTTATAAGTGATATAGTGATGGAATATAACGATATGCGTTATAACGTAATAGTATAAATCGTTATACGATATAAAGTAATATTCTATAACTCTATACGTTATAACGTAATAGTTCATAACATTATAAGTCATATAGGGATGCTATATAACGTTATAAGTGATATAGTCATGCAATATAACGTTATACCTTATAACGTAATAGTATACATCGTTATACATCATATAGTGATGCAGTATAACGTTATACGTTATAACGAAATACTCCATAACATTATACATCATATAGTAATGCAATATAACGCTATAAGTTATATCAGTATATGACGTTATACGTCATGTTGTGATGCAGTATAACGTTATAGGTAATAACGTAATAGTATATAACGTTATACGTCACATAGTGATGTAATATATTGTTATCCGTTATTACGTAATAGTATATAACGTTATACGTCATATAGTGATGTATTCTAACGTTATGCATTATAACGTAATAGTATATAACGTTATACGTCACATAGTGATGCAATATATCGTTATACGTTATAACGTAATAGTATACAACGTTATATGTGATATAGTGATGCAGTATAACGTTATAGGTAATAACGTAATAGTATAAAACGTTATACGACACATAGTCATGCAATATGTCGTTATACATTGTAACGTAATGCTCCATAACGTTATGCGTCATATAGTAATGCAACATATCGTTATACGTTATAACGTAACAGTATATGACGTTATTCGTCATATAGTGATACAATATATAGTGAGACGTTAGAGCGTAATACTCTATAACGTTATACGTTATAATGTAATAGTATGTGACATTATGCTTCATATAGTGATGCAATATAACGTTATAAGTGATATAGTGATGCAATGTAACGTTATGCGTTATAAGGTACTAGTATATAACGTTATACTTCATATAGTGGTGCAATATAACGTTATACCTTATAACGTAATAGTATATAACGTTATACGTCATATAGTGACGCAGTATAACATTATAGGTTGCAACGTCGTATTCCATAACGTTTAACGTCATATAGTCATGCAATTTGTCGTTATACGTTGTAACGTAATGCTCCATAACGTTATGCGTCATATAGTATTGCAATATAACGCTATACGTTAAAACGAAATACTCCATAACGTTATACGTCATATAGTGATGCAATATAACGTTATAAGTTATAACGTAATAGTATAAACGTTATACATCATATAGTGATGCAGTATAGCGTTATAGGTTATAACGCAATCGTATATAAAGTTATACGTCACATAGTCATGCAATTTGTCGTTATACGTTGTAACGTAATACTCCATAACGTTATACGTCATATAGTAATGCAATATAACGTTATAAGTTATATCAGTATATGACGTTATACGTCATGTTGTGATGCAGTATAACGTTATAGGTAATAACGTAATAGTATATAACGTTATACGTCACATAGTGATGAAATATTTTGTTATCCGTTATTACGTAATAGTATATAACGTTATACGTCATATAGTGATGCAATATAACGTTATGCATTATAACGTAATAGTATATAACGTTATACGTCACATAGTGATGCAATATATCGTTATACGTTATAACGTAATAGTATACAACGTTATACGTCATATAGTGATGCAGTATAACGTTATAGGTAATAACGTAATAGTATAAAACGTTATACGACACATAGTCATGCAATATGTCGTTATACATTGTAACGTAATGCTCCATAACGTTATGCGTCATATAGTAATGCAATATATCGTTATACGTTATAACGTAACAGTATATGACGTTATTCGTCATATAGTGATACAATATATTGTGATACGTTAGAGCGCAATACTCTATAACGTTATACGTTATAATGTAATAGTATGTGACATTATGCTTCATATAGTGATGCAATATAACGTTATAAGTGATATAGTGATGCAATATAACGTTATGCGTTATAAGTTAATAGTATATAACGTTATACTTCATATAGTGATGCAATATAACGTTATGCGTTATAACCTACTAGTACATAACGTCATACTTCATATAGTGATGCAATATAACGTTATAAGTGATATAGTGATGCAATATAACGTTATGCGTTATAACGTAATAGCATATAACGTTATACGTCACATAGTGATGCAATATATCGTTATACGTTGTAACGTAACACTCCATTACGTCATACATCATATAGTAATGCAGTGTAACGTTATACGTTAAAGCGTAATACTCCATAACGTTATACGTCATATAGTGATGCAATATAACGTTATAAGTGATATAGTGATGCAATATAACGTTATGCGTTATAAGGTACTAGTATATAACGTTATACTTCATATAGTGATGCAATATAACGTTATGCGTTATAACGTTCTAGTATAGAACGTTATACTTCATATAGTGATGCAATATAACGTTATAAGCGATATAGTGATGCTATATAACGTTATACCTTGTAACGTAATAGTATACATCGTTATACGTTATATAGTGATGCAGTACAACGTTATAGGTTACAATGTAATAGTGTATGACGTTATACCACATATAGTGGTGCAATATAACGTTATAAATGATATAGTGATGCAATATAACGTTATGCGTTATAACGTAATAGTATATAACGTTATACGTCACATAGTGATGCAATATATCGTTATACGTTGTAACGTAATACTCCATAACGTTATACGTCATATAGTAATGCAATATAATGTTATACGTTAAAACATAATACTCCATAACGTTATACGTCATATAGTGATGCAATATAACGTTATAAATTATAACGTAATAGTATAAACGTTATACATAATATAGTGATGCATTATAACGTTATAAGTGATATAGTGATGCAACATAACGTTATAAGTGATATGGTGATGGAATATAACGTTATGCGTTATAGCGTAATAGTATATAACGTTATACGTCACATAGTGATGCAATATATCGTTATACGTTGTAAGGTAATACTCCATAACGTTATACGTCATATTGTAATGCAATATAACGTTATACGTTAAAACGTAATACTCCATAACGTTATACGTCATATAGTGATGCAATATAACGTTATAAATTATAACGTAATAGTATAAACGTTATACATAATATAGTGATGCATTATAACGTTATAAGTGATATAGTGATGCAACATAACGTTATAAGTGATATGGTGATGGAATATAACGTTATGCGTTATAACGTAATAGTATATAACGTTATACGTCACATAGTGATGCAATATATCGTTATACGTTGTAAGGTAATACTCCATAACGTTATACGTCATATAGTAATGCAATATAACGTTATACGTTAAAACATAATACTCAATAACGTTATAAGTCATATAGTGATGCAATATAACGTTATAAATTATAACGTAATAGTATAAACGTTATACATGATATAGTGATGCATTATAACGTTATAAGTGATATAGTGATGCAACATAACGTTATAAGTGATATGGTCATGCAATATAACGTTATGCGTTATAACGTAATAGTATATAACGTTATACGTCACATAGTGATGCAATATATCGTTATACGTTGTAAGGTAATACTCCATAACGTTATACGTCATATTGTAATGCAATATAACGTTATACGTTAAAACGTAATACTCCATAACGTTATACGTCATATAGTGATGCAATATAACGTTATAAATTATAACGTAATAGTATAAACGTTATACATAATATAGTGATGCATTATAACGTTATAAGTGATATAGTGATGCAACATAACGTTATAAGTGATATGGTGATGGAATATAACGTTATGCGTTATAACGTAATAGTATATAACGTTATACGTCACATAGTGATGCAATATATCGTTATACGTTGTAAGGTAATACTCCATAACGTTATACGTCATATTGTAATGCAATATAACGTTATACGTTAAAGCGTAATACTCCATAACGTTATACGTCATATAGTGATGCAATATAACGTTATACCTTATAACGTAATAGTATATAAGGTTATGCTTCATATAGTGATGCAATATATCGTTATACCTTATAACCTAATAGCATATAACGTTATATGTCATATAGTGATGCAATATAACGTAGTAAATTATAACGTAATAGTATAAACGTTATACATCATATAGTGATGCATTATAACGTTATAAGTGATATAGTGATGCAACATAACGTTATAAGTAATATAGTGATGCAATATAACGTTATAAGTGATATAGTGAAACAGTATAACGATATAAGTGATATAGTGATGCAATATGACGTTATAAGTGATATAGTGATGCAATGTAACGATATGCGTTATAACGTAATAGTATATACCGTTTTACGATATAAGGTAATACTCTATAACTCTATACGTTATAACGTGTTAGTTCATAACTTTATACGTCATATAGTGATGCTATATAACGTTATAAGTGATATAGTGATGCAATATAACGTTATACCTTATAACGCAATAGTATATAACGTTATACATCATATAGTGATGCAGTATAACGTTATAGGTTATAACGTAATAGTATATGACGTTATGCGTCATATAGTGATACAATATAACGTTATAAGTGATATAGTGATGCAATATAACGTTATGCGTTATAACGTAATGGTATAAATCGTTATACGATATAAGGTAATACTCTATAACGCTATACGTTATAACGTAATACTCCATAACGTTATACGTCATATAGTAATGCAATATAACGTTATAAGTTATATCAGTATATGACGTTATACGTCATGTTGTGATGCAGTATAACGTTATAGGTAATAACGTAATAGTATATAACGTTATACGTCACATAGTGATGAAATATATTGTTATCCGTTATTACGTAATAGTATATAACGTTATACGTCATATAGTGATGCAATATAACGTTATGCATTATAACGTAATAGTATATAACGTTATACGTCACATAGTGATGCAATATATCGTTATACGTTATAACGTAATAGTATACAACGTTATACGTCATATAGTGATACAATATATAGTGATACGTTAGAGCGTAATACTCTATAACGTTATACGTTATAATGTAATAGTATGTGACATTATGCTTCATATAGTGATGCAATATAACGCTATAAGTGATATAGTGATGCAATGTAACGTTATGCGTTATAAGGTACTAGTATATAACGTTATACTTCATATAGTGATGCAATATAACGTTATGCGTTATAACCTACTAGTATATAACGTCATACTTCATATAGTGATGCAATATAACGTTATACCTTATAACGTAATAGTATATAACGTTATACGTCATATAGTGACGCAGTATAACATTATAGGTTGCAACGTCGTACTCCATAACGTTCTACGTCATATAGTAATGCAATATAACGTTATACGTTATACCGTAACAGTATATGACGTTATACGTCATATAGTGATGCAGTATAACTTTATAGGTAATAACGTAAAAGTATATAACGTTATGCGTCACATAGTCATGCAATATGTCGTTATACGTTGTAACGTAATGCTCCATAACGTTATGCGTCATATAGTAATGCAATATAACGTTATGCGTTAAAACGTAATACTCCATAACGTTATACGTCATATAGTGATGCAATATAACGTTATACGTTATAACGTAGCAGTACATGACGTTATTCGTCATATATTGATGCAACATGACGTCATACGTTATAGCGTAATTCTCCATAACGTTATACGTTATAATGTAATAGTATGTGACGTTATGCGTTATATAGTGATGCAATATATCGTTATACCTTATAACGTAATAGTATATAACGTTATACGTCATATAGTGACGCAGTATAACATTATAGGTTGCAACGTCGTACTCCATAAGGTTATACGTCATATAGTAATGCAATATAACGTTATAAGTTATAACGTAATAGTATATAACGTTTAACGTCATATAGTCATGCAATCTGTCGTTATACGTTGTAACGTAATGCTCCATAACGTTATGCGTCATATAGTAATGCAATATAACGTTATACGTTAAAACGAAATACTCCATAACGTTATACGTCATATAGTGATGCAATATAACGTTATAAGTGATATAGTGATGCAATACAACGTTATACCTTATAACGTAATAGTACATAACGTTATACGTCATATAGTGATGCAGTACAACGTTATAGGTTATAACGAAATAGTATATGGCGTTATACGTAACATAGTGGTGCAATATAACGTTATAAATGATATAGTGATGCAATATAACGTTATTCGTTATAACGTAATAGCATATAACGTTATACGTCACATAGTGATGCAATATATCGTTATACGTTGTAACGTAACACTCCATAACGTCATACATCATATAGTAATGCAGTGTAACGTTATACGTTAAAGCGTAATACTCCATAACGTTATACGTCATATAGTGGTGCAATATAACATTATAAGTGATATAGTGATACAGTATAACGTTATAAGTGATATAGTGATGCATTATGACGTTATAAGTGATATAGTGATGGAATATAACGATATGCGTTATAACGTAATAGTATAAATCGTTATACGATATAAAGTAATATTCTATAACTCTATACGTTATAACGTAATAGTTCATAACATTATAAGTCATATAGGGATGCTATATAACGTTATAAGTGATATAGTCATGCAATATAACGTTATACCTTATAACGTAATAGTATACATCGTTATACATCATATAGTGATGCAGTATAACGTTATACGTTATAACGAAATACTCCATAACATTATACATCATATAGTAATGCAATATAACGCTATAAGTTATATCAGTATATGACGTTATACGTCATGTTGTGATGCAGTATAACGTTATAGGTAATAACGTAATAGTATATAACGTTATACGTCACATAGTGATGTAATATATTGTTATCCGTTATTACGTAATAGTATATAACGTTATACGTCATATAGTGATGTATTCTAACGTTATGCATTATAACGTAATAGTATATAACGTTATACGTCACATAGTGATGCAATATATCGTTATACGTTATAACGTAATAGTATACAACGTTATATGTGATATAGTGATGCAGTATAACGTTATAGGTAATAACGTAATAGTATAAAACGTTATACGACACATAGTCATGCAATATGTCGTTATACATTGTAACGTAATGCTCCATAACGTTATGCGTCATATAGTAATGCAACATATCGTTATACGTTATAACGTAACAGTATATGACGTTATTCGTCATATAGTGATACAATATATAGTGAGACGTTAGAGCGTAATACTCTATAACGTTATACGTTATAATGTAATAGTATGTGACATTATGCTTCATATAGTGATGCAATATAACGTTATAAGTGATATAGTGATGCAATGTAACGTTATGCGTTATAAGGTACTAGTATATAACGTTATACTTCATATAGTGGTGCAATATAACGTTATACCTTATAACGTAATAGTATATAACGTTATACGTCATATAGTGACGCAGTATAACATTATAGGTTGCAACGTCGTATTCCATAACGTTTAACGTCATATAGTCATGCAATTTGTCGTTATACGTTGTAACGTAATGCTCCATAACGTTATGCGTCATATAGTATTGCAATATAACGCTATACGTTAAAACGAAATACTCCATAACGTTATACGTCATATAGTGATGCAATATAACGTTATAAGTTATAACGTAATAGTATAAACGTTATACATCATATAGTGATGCAGTATAGCGTTATAGGTTATAACGCAATCGTATATAAAGTTATACGTCACATAGTCATGCAATTTGTCGTTATACGTTGTAACGTAATGCTCCATAACGTTATACGTCATATAGTAATGCAATATAACGTTATACGATAAAACGAAATACTCCATAACGTTATACGTCATATAGTGATGCAATATAACGTTATAAGTTATAACGTTATAGTATAAACGTTATACATCATATAGTGATGCAGTATAACGTAATAGGTTATAACGCAATAGTATATAACGTTATG
The DNA here is from genome assembly GCF_024516045.1 of Bombus affinis. Taxonomy (NCBI): domain Eukaryota; kingdom Metazoa; phylum Arthropoda; class Insecta; order Hymenoptera; family Apidae; genus Bombus; species Bombus affinis. The sequence goes on along the minus strand of NW_026108950.1, from coordinate 19,906 downwards.
CGTCACATAGTAATGCAATATGTCGTTATACGTTGTAACGTAATGCTCCATAACGTTATGCGTCATATAGTAATGCAATATAACGTTATACGTTATAACGTAACAGTATATGACGTTATTCGTCATATAGTGATGCAACATGTAGTCATACGTTATAGCGGAATTCTCTATAACTTTATACGTTAGAATGTAATAGTATATGACGTTATGCGTCTTATAGTGATACAATATAACGTTATAAGTGATATAGTGATGCAATATAACGTTATAAGTGATATAGTGATGCAATATAACGTTATAAGTGATATAGTGATGCAATGTAACGTTATGCGTTATAACGTAATAGTATAAATCGTTATACGATGTAAGGTAATACTCTATAACGCTATACGTTATAACGTAATAGTTCATAACGTTATACGTCATATAGCGATGCTATATAATGTTATAAGTGATATAGTGATGCAATATAACGTTATACATTATAACGTAATAGTATATAACGTTATACGTCATATAGTGATGCAGTACATCGTTATAGGTTATAACCTAATAGTATATGACGTTATACGTTATATAGTGGTGCAATATATCGTTATACCTTATAATGTAATAGCATATAAGGTTATACTTCATATAGTGATGCAATATATCGTTATACCTTATAACGTAATAGTATATAAGGTTATACTTCATATAGTGATGCATTATATCGTTATACCTTATAACGTAATAGTTCATAACGTTATACGTCATATAGGGATGCTATATAACGTTATAAGTGATATAGTGATGCAATATATCGTTATACCTTATAACGTAATAGTATATATTGTTATACGTCATATAGTGACGCTGTATAACGTTATAGGTGGTAACGTAATACTCCATAACGTTATACGTCATATAGTAATGCAATATAACGTTATATGTTGTAACAGTATATGACGTTATACGTCATATAGTGATGCAGTATAACGTTATAGTTAGTAACGTAATACTATATAACGTTATATGTCACATAGTGATGAAATATATCGTTATCCGTTATAAGGTAATAGTATACAACGTTATACGTCATATAGTGATGCAGTATAACGTGATAGGTTATAACGCAATAGTATATAACGTTATACGTGACATAGTAATGCAATATGTCGTTATGCGTTGTAACGTAATGCTCCATAACGTTATGCGTTATATAGCAATGCAATATAACGTTATGCACTATAAGGTAATAGTATAAAACGTTATACGTCATATAGTGATGCAGTATAACGTTATAGGTAGTAACGTAATACGTAATAATAGTATGTAACGTTATAAGTCACATAGTGATGAAATATATCGTTATCCGTTATAAAGTAATAGTATATAACGTTATACATCATATAGTGATGCAGTATAACGTTATAGGTTATAACGTAACAGTATAGGACGTTATACGTCATATAGTGATGCAGCATAACGTTATAGCTTATAACGTAATAGTTTAAATCGTTATACGATATAAGGTAATAATCTATAACGCTATAAGTTACAACGTAATAGTTCATAACGTTATACGTCATATAGGGATGCTATATAACGTTATAAGTGATATAGTGATGCAATATATCGTTATACCTTATAACGTAATAGTATATAACGTTATACGTCATATAGTGATGCAGTATAAAGTTATAGGTTATAACGCAATAGTATATAACGTTATACGTAACATAGTAATGCAATATGACGTGATACGTTCTAACGTAATGCTCCATAACGTTATTCGTCATATAGTAAGGCAATATATCGTTATACGTTATAACGTAACAGTATATGACGTTATCCGTCATATAGTCATGCAATATTTCGTTATACGTTGTAACGTAATGCACCGTAACGTTATGCGTCATATAGTAATGCAATATAACGTTATACGTTAAAACGTAATACTCCATAACGTTATACGTCATATAGTGATGCACTATAACGTTATAAGTGATATAGTGATGCAATATAACGTTATAAGTGATATAGTTATGCAATATAACGTTATGCGTTATAACGAAATAGTATAAATCGTTATACGATATAAGGTAATACTCTATAACGTTATACGTCATATAGTGGTGCAATATATCGTTATACCTTATAACGTAATTGTATACAACGTTATACGTCATATAGTTCTGCAGTACATCGTTATAGGCTATAACGTAATGGTATATAAGATTATACGTCATATAGTGACGCAGTATAACGTTATAGGTTGTAAAGTAATACTCCATAACGTTATACATCATATAGTAATGCAAAATAACGTTATACGTTGTAACAGTATATAACGTTATACGTCATATAGTGATGCAGTATAACGTTATAGGTAGTAACGTAATAGTATATAACGTTATAAGTCACATAGTGATGAAATATATCGTTATCCGTTATAAAATAATAGTATATAACGTTATACGTCAAATAGTGATGCAGTATAACGTTATAGGTTATAACGTAACAGTATATGACGTTATACGTCATATAGTGGTGCAATATATTGTTATACCTTATAATGTAATAGTATATAAGGTTATACTTCATATAGTGATGCAATATATCGTTATACCTTATTACGTGATAGTATATAAGGTTATACTTCACATAGTGATGCATTATATCGTTATACCTTATATGGTAATAGTACATAACTTTATACGTCATATAGCGACGCAGTATAACATTATAGGTTGTAACGTAATACTCCATAACGTTATACGTCATATATTAATGCAATATAACGTTATGCGTTATAACAGTATATGACGTTATACGTCATATAGTGATGCAGTATAACGTTATAGGTAATTACGTAATAGTAAATAACGTTGTACGTCACATAGTGATGAAATTTATTGTTATCTGTTATTACGTAATAGTATATAACGTTACACGTCATATAGTGATGCAATATAACGATATGCATTATAACGTAATAGTATATAACGTTATACGTCACATAGTGTCGCAATATATCGTTATATGTTATAACGTAATAGTATATAACGTTATACGTCATATAGTGATGCAGTAAAACGTTATAGGTTCTAACGCAATAGTATATAACGTTATACGTCACATAGTGATGCAATATATCGTTATCTGTTATTACGTAATAGTATATGACGTTATACATCATATAGGGATGCTATATAACGTCATAAGTGATATAGTGATGCTAAATAACGTTATGGCTTATAACGTAATAGTATATAACGTTATACGTCATATAGTGATGCAGTACATCGTTATAGGTTATAACGTAATAGTATATGACGCTATACGTAATATAGTGGTGCAGTATATCGTTATACCTTATAACGTAATAGTATACAACTTTATACGTCATATAGTGATGCAGTACATCGTTATAGGTTATAACGTAATAGTATATGACGTTATACGTCATATAGTGGTGCAATATAACGTTATACCTTATAACGTAATAATATATAAGGTTATACTTCATGTAGTGGTGCAATATATCGTTATACCTTATAACGTAATAGTATACAACGTTATACGTCATATAGTGATGCAGTACATCGTTATAGGTTATAACGCAATAGTATATAACGTTATGCGCCACATAGTAGTGCAACATATCGTCATACGTTGTAACGTAAGGCTCCATAACGTTATGCGTCATATAGTAATGCAATATAACGTTATACGTTATAACGTAACAGTATATGACGTTATTCGTCATATAGTGATGCAACATGTAGTCATACGTTATAGCGTAATTCTCTATAACGTTATACGTTACAACGTAATAGTATATGACGTTATGCGTCATATAGTGATACAATATAACGTTATAAGTGATATAGTGACGCAGTATAACGTTATAAGTGATATTGTGATGCAATGTAACGTTTTGCGTTATAAAGTAATAGTATAAATCGTTATACGATATAAGGTAATACTCTATAACGCTATACGTTATAACGTAATAGTTCATAACGTTATACGTCATATAGCGATGCTACATAATGTTATAAGTGATATAGTGATGCAATATAACGTTATACATTATAACGTAATAGTATATAACGTTATACGTCATATAGTGATGCAGTACATCGTTATAGGTTATAACCTAATAGTATATGACGTTATACGTCATATAGTGGTGCAATATATCGTTATACCTTATAACGTAATACTATATAAGGTTATACTTCATATAGTGATGCAATATATCGTTATACCTTATAATGTAATAGTATATAAGGTTATACTTCATATAGTGATGCAATATACCGTTATACCTTATAACGTAATACTATATAAGGTTATACTTCATATAGTGATGCATTATATCGTTATACCTTATAACGTAATAGTATATAACGTTATACGTCATATAGTGACGCAGAATAACATTATAGGTTGTAACGTAATACTCTATAACGTTATACGTCATATAGTGATGCAATATAACGTTATAAGTTATAACGTAATAGTATAAACGTTATACATCATATAGTGATGCAATATAACGTTATACCTTATAATGTAATAGTATATAAGGTTATACTTCATATAGTGATGCAATATATCGTTATACCTTATAACGTAATAGTATATAAGGTTATACTTCATATAGTGATGCATTATATCGTTATAGCTTATAACGTAATAGTATATAACGTTACACGTCATATAGTGACGCAGTATAACATTATAGGTTGTAACGTAATACTCCATAACGTTATACGTCATATAGTAATGCAATATAACGTTATAAGATAAAACGAAATACTCCATAACGTTATACGTCATATAGTGATGCAAGATAATGTTATAAGTTATAACGTAATAGTATAAACGTTATACATCATATAGTGATGCAATATAACGTTATAAGTGATATAGTGATGCAATATAACGTTATACCTTATAACGTAATAGTATATAACGTTATACGTCATATAGTGATGCAGTATAACGTTATAGGTTATAACGCAATAGTATATAACGTTATGCGTCACATAGTAATGCAATATGTCGTTATACGTTGTAACGTAATGCTCCATAACGTTATGCGTCATATAGTAATGCAACATAACGTTATACGTTATAACGTAACAGTATATGACGTTATTCGTCATATAGTGATGCAACATGTAGTCATACGTTATAGCGGAATTCTCTATAACGTTATACGTTACAATGTAATAGTATATGACGTTATGCTTCATATAGTGATACAATATAACGTTATAAGTGATATAGTGATGCAATATAACGTTATAAGTGATATAGTGATGCAATGTAACGTTATGCGTTATAACGTAATAGTATAAATCGTTATACGATGTAAGGTAATACTCTATAACGCTATACGTTATAACGTAATAGTTCATAACGTTATACGTCATATAGCGATGCTATATAATGTTATAAGTGATATAGTGATGCAATATAACGTTATACATTATAACGTAATAGTATATAACGTTATACGTCATATAGTGATGCAGTACATCGTTATAGGTTATTACCTAATAGTATATGACGTTATACGTCATATAGTGGTGCAATATATCGTTATACCTTATAATGTAATAGCATATAAGGTTATACTTCATATAGTGATGCAATATATCGTTATACCTTATAACGTAATAGTATATAAGGTTATACTTCATATAGTGATGCATTATATTGTTATACCTTATAACGTAATAGTATATAACGTTATACGTCATATAGTGACGCAGTATAACATTATAAGTTGTAACGTAATACTCCATAACGTTATACGTCATATAGTAATGCAATATAACGTTATACGATAAAACGTAATACTCCATAACGTTATACCGTCATATAGTGATGCAATATAATGTTATAAGTTATTACGTAATAGTATAAACGTTATACATCATATAGTGATGAAATATAACGTTATAAGTGATATAGTGATGCAATATAACGTTATACATTATAACGTAATAGTATATAACGTTATACGTCATATAGTGATGCAGTACATCGTTATAGGTTATAACCTAATAGTGTATGACGTTATACGTCATATAGTGGTGCAATATATCGTTATACCTTATAATGTAATAGTATATATGGTTATACTTCATATAGTGATGCAATATATCGTTATACCTTATAACGTAATAGTATATAAGGTTATACTTCATATAGTGATGCATTATATCGTTATACCTTATAACGTAATAGTACATAACGTTATACGTCATATAGTGACGCAGTATAACATTATAGGTTGTAACGTAATACTCCATAACGTTATACATCATATAGTAATGCAACATAACGTTATACGATAAAACGTAATACTCCATAACGTTATACGTCATATAGTGATGCAATATAATGTTATAAGTTATAACGTAATAGTATAAACGTTATACATCATATAGTGATGCAATATAACGTTATACCTTATAACGTAATAGTATATAACGTTATAAATCACATAGTGATGCAATATAACATTATACCTTATAACGTAATAGTATATAAGGTTATACTTCATTTAGTGATGCAATATAACGATATGTATTATAACGTAATAGTATATAACATTATACGTCACATAGTGATGCAATATAACATTATACCTTATAACGTAATAGTATATAACGTTATACGTCATATAGTGATGCAGTACATCGTTATAGGTTATAACCTAATAGTGTATGACGTTATACGTCATATAGTGGTGCAATATATCGTTATACCTTATAATGTAATAGTATATATGGTTATACTTCATATAGTGATGCAATATATCGTTATACCTTATAACGTAATAGTATATAAGGTTATACTTCATATAGTGATGCATTATATCGTTATACCTTATAACGTAATAGTACATAACGTTATACGTCATATAGTGACGCAGTATAACATTATAGGTTGTAACGTAATACTCCATAACGTTATACATCATATAGTAATGCAACATAACGTTATACGATAAAACGTAATACTCCATAACGTTATACGTCATATAGTGATGCAATATAATGTTATAAGTTATAACGTAATAGTATAAACGTTATACATCATATAGTGATGCAATATAACGTTATACCTTATAACGTAATAGTATATAACGTTATAAATCACATAGTGATGCAATATAACATTATACCTTATAACGTAATAGTATATAAGGTTATACTTCATTTAGTGATGCAATATAACGATATGTATTATAACGTAATAGTATATAACATTATACGTCACATAGTGATGCAATATAACATTATACCTTATAACGCAATAGTATATAACGTTATACGTAACATAGTAATGCAATATGACGTGATACGTTGTAACGTAATGCTCCATAACGTTATTCGTCATATAGTAAGGCAATATATCGTTATACGTTATGACGTAACAGTATATGACGTTATCCGTCATATTGTCATGCAATATTTCGTTATACGTTGTAACGTAATGCACCGTAACGTTATGCGTCATATAGTAATGCAATATAACGTTATACGTTAAAACGTAATACTCCATAACGTTATACGTCATATAGTGATGCAATATAACGTTATAAGTTATAACGTAATAGTGTAAACGTTATACATCACATAGTGATGCACTATAACGTTATAAGTGATATAGTGATGCAATATAACGTTATAAGTGATATAGTTATGCAATATAACGTTATGCGTTATAACGAAATAGTATAAATCGTTATACGATATAAGGTAATACTCTATAACGTTATACGTCATATAGTGGTGCAATATATCGTTATACCTTATAACGTAATTGTATACAACGTTATACGTCATATAGTTCTGCAGTACATCGTTATAGGCTATAACGTAATAGTATATAAGATTATACGTCATATAGTGACGCAGTATAACGTTATAGGTTGTAAAGTAATACTCCATAACGTTATACGTCATATAGTAATGCAAAATAACGTTATACGTTGTAACAGTATATAACGTTATACGTCATATAGTGATGCAGTATAACGTTATAGGTAGTAACGTAATAGTATATAACGTTATAAGTCACATAGTGATGAAATATATCGTTATCCGTTATAAAATAATAGTATATAACGTTATACGTCATATAGTGATGCAGTATAACGTTATAGGGTATAACGTAACAGTATATGACGTTATACGTCATATAGTGGTGCAATATATTGTTATACCTTATAATGTAATAGTATATATGGTTATACTTCATATAGTGATGCAATATATCGTTATACCTTATTACGTGATAGTATATAAGGTTATACTTCATATAGTGATGCATTATATCGTTATACCTTACATGGTAATAGTACATAACTTTATACGTCATATAGTGACGCAGTATAACATTATAGGTTGTAACGTAATACTCCATAACGTTATACGTCATATATTAATGCAATATAACGTTATGCGTTATAACAGTATATGACGTTATACGTCATATAGTGATGCAGTATAACGTTATAGGTAATTACGTAATAGTATATGACGCTATACGTAATATAGTGGTGCAGTATATCGTTATACCTTATAACGTAATAGTATACAACTTTATACGTCATATAGTGATGCAGTACATCGTTATAGGTTATAACGTAATAGTATATGACGTTATACGTCATATAGTGGTGCAATATAACGTTATACCTTATAGCGTAATAATATATAAGGTTATACTTCATGTAGTGGTGCAATATATCGTTATACCTTATAACGTAATAGTATACATCGTTATACGTCATATAGTGATGCAGTACATCGTTATAGGTTATAACGCAATAGTATATAACGTTATGCGTCACATAGTAGTGCAACATATCGTTATACGTTGTAACGTAAGGCTCCATAACGTTATGCGTCATATAGTAATGCAATATAACGTTATACGTTATAACGTAACAGTATATGACGTTATTCGTCATATAGTGATGCAACATGTAGTCATACGTTATAGCGTAATTCTCTATAACGTTATACGTTACAATGTAATAGTATATGACGTTATGCGTCATATAGTGATACAATATAACGTTATATGTGATATAGTGATGCAGTATAACGTTATAAGTGATATTGTGATGCAATGTAACGATTTGCGTTATAAAGTAATAGTATAAATCGTTATACGATATAAGGTAATACTCTATAACGCTATACGTTATAACGTAATAGTTCATAACGTTATACGTCATATAGCGATGCTATATAATGTTATAAGTGATATAGTGATGCAATATAACGTTATACATTATAACGTAATAGTATATAACGTTATACGTCATATAGTGATGCAGTACATCGTTATAGGTTATAACCTAATAGTATATGACGTTATACGTCATATAGTGGTGCAATATATCGTTATACCTTATAACGTAATACTATATAAGGTTATACTTCATATAGTGATGCAATATATCGTTATACCTTATAATGTAATAGTATATAAGGTTATACTTCATATAGTGATGCAATATACCGTTATACCTTATAACGTAATACTATATAAGGTTATACTTCATATAGTGATGCATTATATCGTTATACCTTATAACGTAATAGTATATAACGTTATACGTCATATAGTGTCGCAGAATAACATTATAGGTTGTAACGTAATACTCTATAACGTTATACGTCATATAGTGATGCAATATAACGTTATAAGTTATAACGTAATAGTATAAACGTTATACATCATATAGTGATGCAATATAACGTTATACCTTATAATGTAATAGTATATAAGGTTATACTTCATATAGTGATGCAATATATCGTTATACCTTATAACCTAATAGTATATAAGGTTATACTTCATATAATGATGCATTATATCGTTATAGCTTATAACGTAATAGTATATAACGTTACACGTCATATAGTGACGCAGTATAACATTATAGGTTGTAACGTAATACTCCATAACGTTATACGTCATATAGTAATGCAATATAACGTTATAAGATAAAACGAAATACTCCATAACGTTATACGTCATATAGTGATGCAAGATAATGTTATAAGTTATAACGTAATAGTATATAACGTTATACGTCATATAGTGATGCAGTATAACGTTATAGGTTATAACGCAATAGTATATAACGTTATGCGTCACATAGTAATGCAATATGTCGTTATACGTTGTAACGTAATGCTCCATAACGTTATGCGTCATATAGTAATGCAACATAACGTTATACGTTATAACGTAACAGTATATGACGTTATTCGTCATATAGTGATGCAACATGTAGTCATACGTTATAGCGGAATTCTCTATAACGTTATACGTTACAATGTAATAGTATATGACGTTATGCTTCATATAGTGATACAATATAACGTTATAAGTGATATAGTGATGCAATATAACGTTATAAGTGATATAGTGATGCAATGTAACGTTATGCGTTATAACGTAATAGTATAAATCGTTATACGATGTAAGGTAATACTCTATAACGCTATACGTTATAACGTAATAGTTCATAACGTTATACGTCATATAGCGATGCTATATAATGTTATAAGTGATATAGTGATGCAATATAACGTTATACATTATAACGTAATAGTATATAACGTTATACGTCATATAGTGATGCAGTACATCGTTATAGGTTATTACCTAATAGTATATGACGTTATACGTCATATAGTGGTGCAATATATCGTTATACCTTATAATGTAATAGCATATAAGGTTATACTTCATATAGTGATGCAATATATCGTTATACCTTATAACGTAATAGTATATAAGGTTATACTTCATATAGTGATGCATTATATCGTTATACCTTATAACGTAATAGTATATAACGTTATACGTCATATAGTGACGCAGTATAACATTATAAGTTGTAACGTAATACTCCATAACGTTATACGTCATATACTAATGCAATATAACGTTATACGATAAAACGTAATACTCCATAACGTTATACGTCATATAGTGATGCAATATAATGTTATAAGTTATTACGTAATAGTATAAACGTTATACATCATATAGTGATGAAATATAACGTTATAAGTGATATAGTGATGCAATATAACGTTATACATTATAACGTAATAGTATATAACGTTATACGTCATATAGTGATGCAGTACATCGTTATAGGTTATAACCTAATAGTGTATGACGTTACACGTCATATAGTGGTGCAATATATCGTTATACCTTATAATGTAATAGTATGTATGGTTATACTTCATATAGTGATGCAATATATCGTTATACCTTATAACGTAATAGTATATAAGGTTATACTTCATATAGTGATGCATTATATCGTTATACCTTATAACGTAATAGTACATAACGTTATACGTCATATAGTGACGCAGTATAACATTATAGGTTGTAACGTAATACTCCATAACGTTATACGTCATATAGTAATGCAACATAACGTTATACGATAAAACGTAATACTCCATAACGTTATACGTCATATAGTGATGCAATATAATGTTATAAGTTATAACGTAATAGTATAAACGTTATACATCATATAGTGATGCAATATAACGTTATACCTTATAACGTAATAGTATATAACGTTATAAATCACATAGTGATGCAATATAACATTATACCTTATAACGTAATAGTATATAAGGTTATACTTCATTTAGTGATGCAATATAACGATATGTATTATAACGTAATAGTATATAACATTATTCGTCACATAGTGATGCAATATAACATTATACCTTATAACGCAATAGTATATAACGTTATACGTAACATAGTAATGCAATATGACGTGATACGTTGTAACGTAATGCTCCATAACGTTATTCGTCATATAGTAAGGCAATATACCGTTATACGTTATAACGTAACAGTATATGACGTTATCCGTCATATAGTCATGCAATATTTCGTTATACGTTGTAACGTAATGCACCGCAACGTTATGCGTCATATAGTAATGCAATATAACGTTATACGTTAAAACGTAATACTCCATAACGTTATACGTCATATAGTGATGCAATATAACGTTATAAGTTATAACGTAATAGTGTAAACGTTATACATCACATAGTGATGCACTATAACGTTATAAGTGATATAGTGATGCAATATAACGTTATAAGTGATATAGTTATGCAATATAACGTTATGCGTTATAACGAAATAGTATAAATCGTTATACGATATAAGGTAATACTCTATAACGTTATACGTCATATAGTGGTGCAATATATCGTTATACCTTATAACGTAATTGTATACAACGTTATACGTCATATAGTTCTGCAGTACATCGTTATAGGCTATAACGTAATAGTATATAAGATTATACGTCATATAGTGACGCAGTATAACGTTATATGTTGTAAAGTAATACTCCATAACGTTATACGTCATATAGTAATGCAAAATAACGTTATACGTTGTAACAGTATATAACGTTATACGTCATATAGTGATGCAGTATAACGTTATAGGTAGTAACGTAATAGCATATAACGTTATAAGTCACATAGTGATGAAATATATCGTTATCCGTTATAAAATAATAGTATATAACGTTATACGTCATATGGTGATGCAGTATAACGTTATAGGTTATAACGTAACAGTATATGACGTTATACGTCATATAGTGGTGCAATATATTGTTATACCTTATAATGTAATAGTATATAAGGTTATACTTCATATAGTGATGCAATATATCGTTATACCTTATTACGTGATAGTATATAAGGTTATACTTCATATAGTGATGCATTATATCGTTATACCTTATATGGTAATAGTACGTAACTTTATACGTTATATAGTGACGCAGTATAACATTATAGGTTGTAACGTAATACTCCATAACGTTATACGTCATATATTAATGCAATATAACGTTATGCGTTATAACAGTATATGACGTTATACGTCATATAGTGATGCAGTATAACGTTATAGGTAATTACGTAATAGTAAATAACGTTGTACGTCACATAGTGATGAAATTTATTGTTATCTGTTATTACGTAATAGTATATAACGTTATTCGTCATATAGTGATGCAATATAACGATATGCATTATAACGTAATAGTATATAACGTTATACGTCACATAGTGACGCAATATATCGTTATATGTTATAACGTAATAGTATATAACGTTATACGTCATATAATGATGCAGTAAAACGTTATAGGTTCTAACGCAATAGTATATAACGTTATACGTCACATAGTGATGCAATATATCGTTATCTGTTATTACGTAATAGTATATGACGCTATACGTAATATAGTGGTGCAGTATATCGTTATACCTTATAACGTAATAGTATACAACGTTATACGTCATATAGTGATGCAGTACATCGTTATAGGTTATAACGCAATAGTATATAACGTTATGCGTCACATAGTAGTGCAACATATCGTTATACGTTGTAACGTAAGGCTCCATAACGTTATGCGTCATATAGTAATGCAATATAACGTTATACGTTATAACGTAACAGTATATGACGTTATTCGTCATATAGTGATGCAACATGTAGTCATACGTTATAGCGTAATTCTCTATAACGTTATACGTTACAATGTAATAGTATATGACGTTATGCGTCATATAGTGATACAATATAACGTTATAAGTGATATAGTGATGCAGTATAACGTTATAAGTGATATTGTGATGCAATGTAACGTTTTGCGTTATAAAGTAATAGTATAAATCGTTATACGATATAAGGTAATACTCTATAACGCTATACGTTATAGCGTAATAGTTCATAACGTTATACGTCATATAGCGATGCTATAAAATGTTATAAGTGATATAGTGATGCAATATAACGTTATACATTATAACGTAATAGTATATAACGTTATACGTCATATAGTGATGCAGTACATCGTTATAGGTTATAACCTAATAGTATATGACGTTATACGTCATATAGTGGTGCAATATATCGTTATACCTTATAACGTAATACTATATAAGGTTATACTTCATATAGTGATGCAATATATCGTTACACCTTATAATGTAATAGTATATAAGGTTATACTTCATATAGTGATGCAATATACCGTTATACCTTATAACGTAATACTATATAAGGTTATACTTCATATAGTGATGCATTATATCGTTATACCTTATAACGTAATAGTATATAACGTTATACGTCATATAGTGACGCAGAATAACATTATAGGTTGTAACGTAATACTGTATAACGTTATACGTCATATAGTGATGCAATATAACGTTATAAGTTATAACGTAATAGTATAAACGTTATACATCATATAGTGATGCAATATAACGTTATACCTTATAATGTAATAGTATATAAGGTTATACTTCATATAGTGATGCATTATATCGTTATAGCTTATAACGTAATAGTATATAACGTTACACGTCATATAGTGACGCAGTATAACATTATAGGTTGTAACGTAATACTCCATAACGTTATACGTCATATAGTAATGCAATATAACGTTATAAGATAAAACGAAATACTCCCATAACGTTATACGTCATATAGTGATGCAAGATAATGTTATAAGTTATAACGTAATAGTATAAACGTTATACATCATATAGTGATGCAATATAACGTTATAAGTGATATAGTGATGCAATATAACGTTATACCTTATAACGTAATAGTATATAACGTTATACGTCATATAGAGATGCAGTATAACGTTATAGGTTATAACGCAATAGTATATAAAGTTATGCGTCACATAGTAATGCAATATGTCGTTATACGTTGTAACGTAATGCTCCATAACGTTATGCGTCATATAGTAATGCAACATAACGTTATACGTTATAACGTAACAGTATATGACGTTATTCGTCATATAGTGATGCAACATGTAGTCATACGTTATAGCGGAATTCTCTATAACGTTATACGTTACAATGTAATAGTATATGACGTTATGCTTCATATAGTGATACAATATAACGTTATAAGTGATATAGTGATGCAATATAACGTTATAAGTGATATAGTGATGCAATGTAACGTTATGCGTTATAACGTAATAGTATAAATCGTTATACGATGTAAGGTAATACTCTATAACGCTATACGTTATAACGTAATAGTTCATAACGTTATACGTCATATAGCGATGCTATATAATGTTATAAGTGATATAGTGATGCAATATAACGTTATACATTATAACGTAATAGTATATAACGTTATACGTCATATAGTGATGCAGTACATAGTTATAGGTTATTACCTAATAGTATATGACGTTATACGTCATATAGTAATGCAATATAACGTTATACGATAAAACGTAATACTCCATAACGTTATACGTCATATAGTGATGCAATATAATGTTATAAGTTATTACGTAATAGTATAAACGTTATACATCATATAGTGATGAAATATAACGTTATAAGTGATATAGTGATGCAATATAACGTTATACATTATAACGTAATAGTACATAACGTTATACGTCATATAGTGACGCAGTATAACATTATAGGTTGTAACGTAATACTCCATAACGTTATACATCATATAGTAATGCAACATAACGTTATACGATAAAACGTAATACTCCATAACGTTATACGTCATATAGTGATGCAATATAATGTTATAAGTTATAACGTAATAGTATAAACGTTATACATCATATAGTGATGCAATATAACGTTATACCTTATAACGTAATAGTATATAACGTTATAAATCACATAGTGATGCAATATAACATTATACCTTATAACGTAATAGTATATAAGGTTATACTTCATTTAGTGATGCAATATAACGATATGTATTATAACGTAATAGTATATAACATTATACGTCACATAGTGATGCAATATAACATTATACCTTATAACGCAATAGTATATAACGTTATACGTCATATACGATGCAATATGACGATATGTGTTATAACGTAATAGTATATAACATTATACGTCACATAGTGATGCAATATATCCTTATACCTTATAACGCAATAGTATATAACGTTATACGTCATATAGTGACGCAGTATAACGTTATAGGTTGTAACGTAATACTCCATAACGTTATACGTCATACAGTAATGCAATATAACGTTATACGTTATAACAGTATATGACGTTATACGTCATACAGTGATTCAGTATAACTTTATGGGTAATAACGTAATAGTATATAATGTTATACGTCACATAGTGATGAAATATATCTTTATCCGTTATAAGGTAATAGTATATAACGTTATACGTCATATAGTGATGCAATATAACGTTATGCATTATAACGTAATAGTATATAACGTTATGCGTCACATAGTGATGCAATATAAAGTTATATGTTATAACGCAATAGTATATAACGTTATACGTCACATAGTCATGCAATATGTCGTTATACGTTGTAACGTAATGCTCCATAACGTTATGCGTCATATAGTAATGCAATATAACGTTATACGTTATAACGTAACAGTATATGACGTTATTCGTCATATAGTGATGCAACATGTAGTCATACGTTATAGCGTAATTCTCTATAGCGTTATACGTTACAATGTAATAGTATATGACGTTATGCGTCATATAGTGATACAATATAACGTTATAAGTGATATAGTGATGCAGTATAACGTTATAAGTGATATTGTGATGCAATGTAACGTTTTGCGTTATAAAGTAATAGTATAAATCGTTATACGATATAAGGTAATACTCTATAACGCTATACGTTATAACGTAATAGTTCATAACGTTATACGTCATATAGCGATGCTATATAATGTTATAAGTGATATAGTGATGCAATATAACGTTATACATTATAACGTAATAGTATATAACGTTATACGTCATATAGTGATGCAGTACATCGTTATAGGTTATAACCTAATAGTATATGACGTTATACGTCATATAGTGGTGCAATATATCGTTATACCTTATAACGTAATACTATATAAGGTTATACTTCATATAGTGATGCTAAATAACGTTATGGCTTATAACGTAATAGTATATAACGTTATACGTCATATAGTGATGCAGTACATCGTTATAGGTTATAACGTAATAGTATATGACGCTATACGTAATATAGTGGTGCAGTATATCGTTATACCTTATAACGTAATAGTATATAACGTTATACGTCATATAGTGACGCAGAATAACATTATAGGTTGTAACGTAATACTCTATAACGTTATACGTCATATAGTGATGCAATATAACGTTATAAGTTATAACGTAATAGTATAAACGTTATACATCATATAGTGATGCAATATAACGTTATACCTTATAATGTAATAGTATATAAGGTTATACTTCATATAGTGATGCAATATATCGTTATACCTTATAACGTAATAGTATATAAGGTTATACTTCATATAGTGATGCATTATATCGTTATAGCTTATAACGTAATAGTATATAACGTTACACGTCATATAGTGACGCAGTATAACATTATATGTTGTAACGTAATACTCCATAACGTTATACGTCATATAGTAATGCAATATAACGTTATAAGATAAAACGAAATACTCCATAACGTTATACGTCATATAGTGATGCAAGATAATGTTATAAGTTATAACGTAATAGTATAAACGTTATACATCATATAGTGATGCAATATAACGTTATAAGTGATATAGTGATGCAATATAACGTTATACCTTATAACGTAATAGTATATAACGTTATACGTCATATAGAGATGCAGTATAACGTTATAGGTTATAACGCAATAGTATATAACGTTATGCGTCACATAGTAATGCAATATGTCGTTATACGTTGTAACGTAATGCTCCATAACGTTATGCGTCATATAGTAATGCAACATAACGTTATACGTTATAACGTAACAGTATGTGACGTTATTCGTCATATACTGATGCAACATGTAGTCATACGTTATAGCGGAATTCTCTATAACGTTATACGTTACAATGTAATAGTATATGACGTTATGCTTCATATAGTGATACAATATAACGTTATAAGTGATATAGTGATGCAATATAACGTTATAAGTGATATAGTGATGCAATGTAACGTTATGCGTTATAACGTAATAGTATAAATCGTTATACGATGTAAGGTAATACTCTATAACGCTATACGTTATAACGTAATAGTTCATAACGTTATACGTCATATAGCGATGCTATATAATGTTATAAGTGATATAGTGATGCAATATAACGTTATACATTATAACGTAATAGTATATAACGTTATACGTCATATAGTGATGCAGTACATAGTTATAGGTTATTACATAATAGTATATGACGTTATACGTCATATAGTAATGCAATATAACGTTATACGATAAAACGTAATACTCCATAACGTTATACGTCATATAGTGATGCAATATAATGTTATAAGTTATTACGTAATAGTATAAACGTTATACATCATATAGTGATGAAATATAACGTTATAAGTGATATAGTGATGCAATATAACGTTATACATTATAACGTAATAGTACATAACGTTATACGTCATATAGTGACGCAGTATAACATTATAGGTTGTAACGTAATACTCCATAACGTTATACATCATATAGTAATGCAACATAACGTTATACGATAAAACGTAATACTCCATAACGTTATACGTCATATAGTGATGCAATATAATGTTATAAGTTATAACGTAATAGTATAAACGTTATACATCATATAGTGATGCAATATAACGTTATACCTTATAACGTAATAGTATATAACGTTATAAATCACATAGTGATGCAATATAACATTATACCTTATAACGTAATAGTATATAAGGTTATACTTCATTTAGTGATGCAATATAACGATATGTATTATAACGTAATAGTATATAACATTATACGTCACATAGTGATGCAATATAACATTATACCTTATAACGCAATACTATATAACGTTATACGTCATATACGATGCAATATGACGTTATGTGTTATAACGTAATAGTATATAACATTATACGTCACATAGTGATGCAATATATCCTTATACCTTATAACGCAATAGTATATAACGTTATACGTCATATAGTGACGCAGTATAACCTTATAGGTTGTAACGTAATACTCCATAACGTTATACGTCATACAGTAATGCAATATAACGTTATACGTTATAACAGTATATGACGTTATACGTCATACAGTGATTCAGTATAACTTTATGGGTAATAACGTAATAGTATATAATGTTATACGTCACATAGTGATGAAATATATCTTTATCCGTTATAAGGTAATAGTATATAACGTTATACGTCATATAGTGATGCAATATAACGTTATGCATTATAACGTAATAGTATATAACGTTATACGTCACATAGTGATGCAATATAAAGTTATATGTTATAACGCAATAGTATATAACGTTATACGTCACATAGTCATGCAATATGTCGTTATACGTTGTAACGTAATGCTCCATAACGTTATGCGTCATATAGTAATGCAATATAACGTTATACGTTATAACGTAACAGTATATGACGTTATTCGTCATATAGTGATGCAATATGCAGTCATATGTTATAGCGTAATTCTCTATAACGTTATACGTTATTATGTTATAGTATATGACGTTATGCGTAATATAGTGATAAAATATATTGTTATAAGTGATATAGTGTTGCAATATAACGTTATACCTTAAAACGTAATAGTATATAACGTTATACGTCATATAGTGACGCAGTATAACATTATAGGTTGTAACGTAATACTCCATAACGTTATACGTCATATATTAATGCAATATAACGTTATGCGTTATAAC